>NC_090766.1:48747650-48752650 GCF_036898095.1 Palaemon carinicauda | reverse complement strand
TTGATTGATCGGAGTCCACTTTCAGGATTTGCAGACTAATGGGAAAGCAAATGGGAGACTGCGATGAACGTTCGGGGAAAAGCGCTAGAAACGTTTTTTTTATTAAAGGAGAAGGAAGAAAATATGGTCATACCAACTATTATAAATATCTAGAAACAATGGGGGCGTTATTAACAAAAAAAATATATTTCCAAACTGAGATGGATGTGTGGGGTGACAAGAAGAGATAATATACGGAATGAGGTAATTAGGGGTACCACGGGAGTTAGAAAACTATCAGATAAGATCCAAGAATGTAGACAGAGGTGGGTATGGCCGTGTCATGGGAAGAGATGACCAGTATATTGGGAGGAGGGTGATGGAAATGGAGGTACAGGGAACGAGAAGGAGAGGGAGACCAAAGCGAAGGTGGGTGGACTGTATCAAGGATGACCTTCGATCAAAGGGATTAACCGGTGATGAAGTATGGGACAGAGGTAGATGGAGAAAGCTGACCAGAAACATCGACCCCACATAGAAGCGGGAAAAGATGCAGACAAAGAAGAAGAAAAAGGACAATTTGAGTCTGAAGGTCACAGATGGATATGTGAGAATCAATTTGATATAATTTCATGACACAACAAATCAGATTTCATAAACATTTGAGACCGGCAATGATGTTTGGAGCGGAGGCGTGGGCAATAAAGAAGACAGAAGAGAAGAAGATGGATGTGGCAGAGATGAGAATGTTGAGATGGATGTGTGGGTTGACAAGAAGAGATAAGATACGGAATGAGGTAATTAGGGGTACCACGGGAGTTAGAAACTATCAGATAAGATCCAAGAAAGTAGAATGAGGTGGTATGGTCATGTCATGAGAAGAGATGAACAGTATATTGAGAGGAAAGTGATGGATATGGGGGTACAGGGAACGAGAAGGAGAGAGAGAGAGACCAAAGCGAAGGTGGGTGGACTGTATTAAGGATGACCTTCGATCCAAAGGGATTAACCGGTGATGAGGTGTGGGACAGAGGTAGATGGAGAAAGCTGACCAGAAACATCGACCCCAAATAGAAGTGGGAAAAGATGTAGACAAAGAAGAAGAAGAAGAAGACTCAAGTTAGAATATTAGGTCTATCTTTGTTCAAAACAAATATAAACGGATATAATTCTAAATGTACAACAAATAAAATATTTCTATCTTACCATGACCCTGTTAAGCGGAAAGTTAAAAATACCTGTAATTTTATAACCAATTATATAATGCATTGACCACCATTGATAAAACAAATAATAAATCTATGTCTGGACAGGAAAGTTTTCATGAAATCTATGTATAAATATTTATAGAAGAATAAATGATACATATCTTGCGAGATATAAAATATTTAAAAAAAAAAATAACATATTTCATTAAAGAAAATAAAATGTCAAAACCATTGAAAGATGGAATAAAAATGACCATGAAATAAAATTGCGAACATACATGGGGGGATGAAATGATTCAAAAAATAAACGAGGAAGAATAACCTTCAACTTTCATAAGAAAAAAAAATGACTAAGATGAAAATTGCAATACATATCCATAACCCCTCCGAGAAAAAAAAAAAAAAAACATGCAGGTTAGATAACAAAAAAAAAAAATTATAAATGACGACAAAACCAGAGGCAGAAATAACAGCGAAACCTTTCAATATTTCTTTTGTAATTTTGATTTCCTCCGCTTCCCCCAAACGTCCACAGAGAGCCGGCAAAGTTAATATTAAACCAGATTGCGTTAATCTAAAAGTCTATGAAAGCCATAAAAACGTCAAAGTGCAATCTCCAGCTGCAATTTATATGGTACAACAGTCACATAAAACATCCGGATATTATAAAAAACCAAATCCATTGACATTGTGTATTTAATCCGCAATAAATTGGTTCAATATCCACATCGAACACAGAGTCACGTCGTATTTTTAAACTCGCCAGGAACAAACTGAATGAAATTCAAATCAAAGCATATTCTTTGGAAAAAATGAACGATTGGATGTACACATGGATATATAAATACATACAAATAAATTTGCACTATATGTATGTATGTATATATATGTATATATATATATATATATATATATATAATATATATATATATATATATATATATATATATATATATATATATATATAACACATAGACAGGGTTAAAGGACAAAGTTTGTAATGACCATACATTTAAGCTTATGAAACCGAAGTTTTAGTACATATGGGATCATTCCTAAATCAGATGTTGGGGAGCGAATGTGGCAGCAACTCTATACACACATACATACATACACACACATCCCTATCTTGAGCTTTTAATTTAATACTTCAGCATTCATCATCTCCTATTTCACAATTCATAGTACTCAGCCATGTAGGCAAGGCGTCCTTCCAACTCTTCTAGTGTGTTGTGGAACCCAGTTAAACGTTTGGTGATCTAATCTCTCTTGGGGAGTGCGAAGCGCATGACCAAACCATCTCCATCTGCCCCTCACTTTGATCTCATCCACATATGGCACTCGAGTAATCCTGTCCTGTCATTTAACTCCCAATAATCTTCTGAGGGCTTTGTTCTGAAATCTACTAAATCTATTGGAGATTGTTTCATTGCCATACCAAGACTCATGCCTATACTGTAACACAGATCTCATTAAACTGATATATAGCATAATTTGTATATGTAATTTCAGGCGATTTACTTTCCGAATTTTACGTAACCTAGCCATTGTCTAATTTGCTTTTTTCGATCTTTCATTAAATTCTAGCTCTAAAGACTCTGTATTAGAGATCGTAATTTCCAAATACTTATATGATTCTACTCATCAATCCTTTCTCCTTCCAATGATATTTCATCTTCCATTGCATATTGCACAATCTCTATCTTTCTTCTGTTTATCTTGAGCCCAACCTCATGTGATATTCCACGAATTCTGGTAAGCAAGCATTGCAAATTATGTGGTGTTCTGCTAATAAGGACAGCGCCATCAGCATGCTCTAGGTCAACTAATTTCCCGTTACCAATCCCCTCCAATCCTTCTCTACCACCTCGAGCTGTTCTATGCATTACAAAATCCATGAGGAGGATAACCAACATAGGTGACAACACATTCCCTTAGAGTACTCCACTGTTCATTGGAAATTCATTTGACAAGACTTGCTATACTCACCAACAGCACTGTTTCGACTAAACTATAACTTTATCAAGTAATTTCTAATAAAAATAGGTTTACGATTCCTTCTATACATGCGATTCTACAAAAATCATATGATTAATTATTTTAACAATATATTTTTACATACAAGTCAAATTAAAAAAAAAGTTAAAAATGTTTCAAATTTCAAAATTGCATTAGAGAGAAGCTATGTTCCAAAAGAATAAAAATATATATTTATAGAAAACCTATATATTTAATTTACCGAGGCACAATGAAGCGCTGCAGCTTAGCGACCGTTTTCAAAGGACCTTTTAATCAGTCTGGCGACTTTATGGTCGGTCAGTGGAGACGATCCCCTTTACCCCACCCGAGCCGGCCACTCGTCATTATTAGATGACTCCAAAATAAGATTTCAGAGCTTATTTGTATTAATATTATTATTCTTATTATTATTATAACTAGCCAAGCTACAACGCTAGTTGGAAAAGCAGGATGCTATAAGCCCAAGGGCTCCAATAGGGAAAAATAGCCCAGTGAGGAAAGGAAATAAGGAAATAAATAAATGATGAGAATAAATTAACAATAAATCATTCTAAAAACAGTAACAATGTCAAAACAGATATGTCCTATATAACCTATTAACAACGTCAAAAACAGATATGTCATATATAATCTATAAAAAGACTCATGTCAGCCTGGTCAACATAAAAACATTTGCTCCAACTTTGAACTTTTGAAGTTCTACCGATTCAACTACCCGATTAGGAAGATCATTCCACAACTTGGTAACAGCTGGAACAAAACCTCTAGAATACTGTATAGTATTGAGCCTCATGATGGAAGCTGGGAAGGAAGCTGTCTACCTGCGACTGAGGGATATCAAAGGAATTTCCCCTGCTGATTGGTTTGTTGGGATTAGTGAAACTGTCCTGCCTATTTGTCTATCTATCTTTGCATTCAGATCTTCCCAGACAGTACCATCCTGTTCTTAATGATAGTTATGCAGTTAATTTTAATAGACATGCCTTCTCCATCATACGGCTCATTACTACAGAGTATTTTAGAAGTTTTATTTCAGCTATGACCAAATTGTGTTTTATTGTTTATATATGACATATCTGTTTTTGACATTGTTAATAGTTTATATAGGACATATCTGTTTTGATGTTGTTACTGTTTTTAGAATGATTTATTGTTAATTCATTCTCATCATTTATTTATTTCCTTATTTCCTTTCCTCACAGGGCTATTTTTCCATGCTGGAACCCTTGGGCTAACAACATCTTGCTTTTCCAACTAAGGTTGTAGCTTGGCTAGTAATAATAATAATAATGATGATCTTCCAAATCAGGCACTTGAATCGTCGCAACTTCAAAAGTTCAAACTTGCAACGAATGTTGTTTTTATGTTTAACAGGCTGACATGAGACTTTCTTCATAGTCTATTGTAATGTTATTGTTCTTAAAA
Organism: Palaemon carinicauda; assembly: GCF_036898095.1. Lineage (NCBI taxonomy): Eukaryota > Metazoa > Arthropoda > Malacostraca > Decapoda > Palaemonidae > Palaemon > Palaemon carinicauda. The sequence goes on along the minus strand of NC_090766.1, from coordinate 48,748,019 downwards.
TGTTTTATATTAATTGTTCATTACTGCTCTTGTAGTTTATCTATTTCCATATTTCCCTTTCTCAGTGGGCTATTTCTCCTTGTCGGAGCCCTTAGGCTTGTATCACCCTGCTTATCCAACTAGGGTTGCAGATTAGCTATTATTATTATTATTAATAATAATAATAATAATAATAATAATAATAATAATAATAGTAATAATAATAATAAGATTTAGCTATCAATAATAATAATAATAATAATAATAATAATAATAATAATAATAATAATAAGAAGAAGAAGAAGAAGAAGAAGAAGAAGAAGAAGAAAAAGAAGAAGAAGAAGAAAAAAAAGAAGCAGAAGAAGAAGAATCTTTGCTCGCTTCATAAAG
>NC_090766.1:48732324-48737324 GCF_036898095.1 Palaemon carinicauda | reverse complement strand
TACTAAATCTATTGGAGATTGTTTCATTGCCATACCAAGACTCATGCCTATACTGTAACACAGATCTCATTAAACTGATATATAGCATAATTTGTATATGTAATTTCAGGCAATTTACTTTCCGAATTTTACGTAACCTAGCCATTGTCTAATTTGCTTTTTTCGATCTTTCATTAAATTCTAGCTCTAGAGACCCTGTACTAGAGATCATAATTTCCAAATACTTATATGATTCTACCTCATCAATCCTTTCTCCTTCCAATGATATTTCATCTTCCATTGCATATTGCACAATCTCTATCTTTCTTCTGTTTATCTTAAGCCCAACCTCATGTGATATTCCACGAATTCTGGTAAGCAAGCATTGCAAATTATGTGGTGTTCTGCTAATAAGGACAGCGCCATCAGCATGCTCTAGGTCAACTAATTTCCCGTTACTAATCCCCTCCAATCCTTCTCTACCATCTCGAGCTGTTCTATGCATTACAAAATCCATGAGGAGGATAACCAACATAGGTGACAACACATTCCCTTAGAGTACTCCACTGTTCATTGGAAATTCATTTGACAAGACTTGCTATACTCACCAACAGCACTGTTTCGACTAAACTATAACTTTATTAAGTAATTTCTAATAAAAATAGGTTTACGATTCCTTCGATACATGCGATTCTACAAAAATCATATGATTAATTATTTTAACAATATATTTTACATACAAGTCAAATTAAAAATAAAAAGTTAAAAATGTTTCAAATCTCAAAATTGCATTAGAGAGAAGCTATGTCCCAAAAGAATGAAAATATATATTTATATAAAACCTATATATTTAATTTACCGAGGCACAATGAAGCGCTGCAGCTTAGCGACCGTTTTCAAAGGACCTTTTAATCAGTCTGGCGACTTTATGGTCGGTCAGTGGAGACGATCCCCTTTACCCAAGCGAGCCGGCCACTCGTCATTATTATATGACTCTAAAATAAGATTTCGGAGCTTATTTGTATTAATATCATTATTTTTACTATTATTATAACTAGCCAAGCTACAACCCTAGTTGGAAAAGCAAGATGCTATAAGCCCAAGGGCTCCAATAGGGAAAAATAGCCCAGTGAGGAAAGGAAATAAGGAAATAAATAAAGAGAATAAATTAACAATATATCATTCTAAAAACAGTAACAACGTCAAAACAGATATGTCCTATATAACCTATTAACAACGTCAAAAACAGATATGTCATATATAATCTATAAAAAGACTCATGTCAGCCTGGTCAACATAAAAACATTTGCTCCAACTTTGAACTTTTGAAGTTCTACCGATTCAACTACCCGATTAGGAAGATCATTCCACAACTTGGTAACAGCTGGAACAAAACCTCTAGAATACTGTATAGTATTGAGCCTCACGATGGAAGCTGGGAAGGAAGCTGTCTACCTGCGACTGAGGGATATCAAAGGAATTTCCCCAGCTGATTGGTTTGTTTGAGTTAGTGAAACTGTCCTGCCTATTTGTCTATCTATCTATCTATCTTTGCATTCAGATCTTCCCAGACAGTACCATCCTGTTCTTAATGATAGTTATGCAGTTAATTTTAATAGATAAGCCTTCTCCATCATACGGCTCATTACTACAGAGTATTTTAGAAGTTTTATTTCAGCTATGACCAAATTGTGTTTTATTGTTTATATATGACATATCTGTTTTTGACATTGTTAATAGTTTATATAGGACATATCTGTTTTGATTCTGTTACTGTTTTTAGAATGATATATTGTTAATTTATTCTCATCATTTATTTATTTCCTTTCCTCACAGGGCTATTTTTCCCTGTTGGAGCCCTTGGGCTTACAACATCTTGGTTTTCCAACTGAGGTTGTAGCTTGGCTAGTAATAATAATAATAATAATGATCTTCCAAATCGGGTACTTGAATCGTTGCAACTTAAAAAGTTCAAACTTGCAACGAATGTTGTTTTTATGTTTAACAGGCTGACATGAGCCTTTCTTCATAGTCTATTGTAATGTTATTGTTCTTAAAAAGTTTTATATTAATTGTACATTACTGCTCTTGTAGTTTATCTATTTCCTTATAAGAAGAAGAAGAAGAAGAAGAAGAAGAAGAAGAAGAAGAAGAAGAAGAAGAAGAAGAAGAAGAAGAAGAAGAAGAAGAAGAAGAAGAATCTTTGCTAGCTTCATAAAGATATAGATTTTTCCTGCCATTACATATTAATAGGCAAGAATCCTCCTCCGATCTACCGGAATGCTTTTAACATCCAAATCTGTATCCCATTTACGTTGAGGAGAAAGAGAGTGGCTAGAGAATATCTAAGAAAGCCCCTGTCCTGACCTTTGCACTTCCATCCCATAATACTAATGTTCGGAACGGGAATATTCCACTTTTCCAAAGAGCATAGAGAAGAGACAGATCCGATTCATGAATAATTCTCAGAGCTACCTGCTTATGTTACTCAAAAATCTCTCTCTCTCTCTCTCTCTCTCTCTCTCTCTCTCTCTCTCTCTCTCTCTCTCTCTCTCTCTCTCTCTCTCACTGACTGAATATTAACCAAATGAACACTAACATCTATTAAAATCAAATGTTATTCTGTAACAGCAATACTTATTACATCATATTTTATAATACTAGTTATCAAGAACTTCTGTATTAGCATTAAAACGTGTTATCTAACATTTATCGATATCAAAAATATAGTTACTCACGCAAGTGTTTGAAAACTGTGCTCTGTAAGATTAAATAATATTTGTAATAATTTTAAATGACATTAACATAAAATTGTGTTTTAATATCATAACTGGAGAATTTGGCCAAGAAATTAAAACTTAGTAAAATATTTTTCTTCATTATAAGTTAAAAGGCTTTTGAGCTTTATTGGTTAAAACCAAATGATTACTTTAAAGACAATAACCTGGTAATGCTAAGTACATTACATCTAAATTAAAGAGACACTATAAACAAAATCTCATAAGCTGACTTGAGTAGGATGATGCATCGAAAAACCCTTTCAAGACTGTATTTGGTAATATGGACACATACGAGATGAAATTAAACACAATCTTGTGATCGTCCATTAACATCTTATACTAATCTTCGTAAATTATTTTTGATAAGAATAGTAAAATAAGAAATGTTTTAAAAGCAACTTGGATCTGTTATTCTACTTAAACCTGTGGAAACTAAAATCAAGCAGTAAGCTGATTAAAGCTTGTCTTTTCAACGTGAATATGAGGCAATACTTTAGATCTAAGGAAATTACATGTTTCAAGGACTTATCATTTGTGCCCAAATGAAGGTTTAAAGGTTACTCGCGACGGGCAGAAGCAAGGGATAGGTAATTGTACAGTCACAATTTCACAGCAGTCGAAACATATCAAAACACAATCAAAGCCCTAATTAGGACCAAGGAGGACCAGGCAATCGTTCATTTTGACCTAGACCAACCCACCACGGCTCTTTCTACTTCACAAGAGGGGTAAGGTTGTATTCATAGATTGATAAATATCGAGTAAGGCACGTGCTTCAAACGCAGGACAAACGGCTTGCAAGGCTTCAAAGTATAAACTAGACAAAATTAAACTAGCCAAAACTTTCGACGAAAGAAAAACCTTTTAAAGTATTTTATAATGATTTCAAATAGGAGTAAACAATTTGCTTTCCTGACATAAATAAATAAATAAATAAAATAATAAAATAAACACGTACACACATATATACAGTGTATATATATATATATATATATATATATATATATATATATACATATATATATATATATATATACATATATATATATATATACATACATATGTGTGTGTGTCATATTCGATGATATCTACTGAACATGAATTATGATCACAGTGAACTTTCTTGCTTTAAATTAACCCTTAAATTCCAATTTCTAGTATGTTTTTTTTAATCTATTCCTAAATTCAATGAACCGAAGGGAACGACCAAATACAACACCAGAAAAACAGGGGTGTTTAAATGAATACAATATGAAATCTGAATAAAACCTGCCGCTGTTTTCAATCTGCCGATGTATACCTTCAAATGCAGAAAAGGGGAATCACCCGGATCATGAATATGCCATTTGCAGATACGACCCCCCCCCCCCACTCTCTCTCTCTCTCTCTCTCTCTCTCTCTCTCTCTCTCTCTCTCTCTCTCTCGATTCGACAACGGCATCCGACTGTAAAAGAGTAAGTATAACAAGAGATTGCGAAGGTTGTTCGGAACCAGCCGTTTGCCTTTCCAGAGAGAGGCAGCCGTGAGGGACGAATTTTATAGCCGAAATTGGGAATTGCACGCATGGATGACGTTCCAGCAGCATTTGGAATGGCTCTCAGACGACGGCTGTTTATCGCAGGAATGAAGAAAAGGCACGGCGATTCCGAAAGGAAAAGTCAGCCCCCACCCGATAGTCCTTGCAGATCACAAGACAGAAAAAGATAAAAAAAAAAACTTTCTCAGCCAAGGTCAGTAACCTTCAGGCTCTCATTGTGCATGTTTAATGCCAACAATGTCTCTTGAAAATAAATTTCAGTGACCTTAAATAAAGTTTGGAAAAACATCAGGATACATTAGAATAATCAATTAGCTCTAAATAAAAAATATATATAAGCAAAATCTATATCTCCTTATCAAGATAAGTAACACCTAACTCAGCTATCAATGGAAAGTCTAGTGACGCAATGAAGCTTCCAATGGAAACATCAGTGACCATTCAGTTGATTAGCAAATGTCAGCTTCATCGATGCTCCCACAAAAATAAAGAGATCCAAAGTTCCACATGCTCCTTCTCCTCATGATCCATGACACAAACATTGCTGTTGTCTATAGTCCATTTCTTTTATCGAGGCAGATTTGCACCGACTCGCAGGGGTACCCTTATAGCTCGGAAAAGTTTCCTGATCGCTGATTGGTTAGAATGATCTCGTCCAACCAATCAGCGATCAGGGCACTTTTCCGAGCTAAAAGGGCACCGCT
>NC_090766.1:48714824-48722324 GCF_036898095.1 Palaemon carinicauda | reverse complement strand
AACAAAACAATATATAAAAAATAATTCCCAACACTTAAGCTTTGAGAAGAAACAATATTACATGGAGTGATAACTATTTTTGCTCCTACCAGTTTACCTTCAACGGCTTGCCCTTTCCATCTAGTGGTAAATAATGAAGAACGTTGCATTAAATCCTCACTTGGTGACGCGGATTAACGCGGAGGCGAATCAGACCGGAATAAATCCCTCCAAAGACGGCGAAAGAAGAGAACCTCGGTAATTGGAGTGACTTCAATAAACGCCTCAAAAAAAAAAAAAAAAAAAAAAAAAAAAAAAAAAAAAAAAAAAAAAAAAAAAACAAGACAATGCTGGGATCCCTTGCGCTTTAAACAATCGAAAGATTACAGCGTATCCACATCTAAATCAAATCAAAGACTAGGAGGGGAAGAGATCTTTTATCGTTTCTGGAAATGGAAGGTTTTTTTTTCTGAAGAGATTTCACCTTCGTTTATGCACATCCTGACAGGTTATGGGATTCTTTTGTTTTCTGTGGACTTAAGTATGGTTAATTACCTTTGTTAGAGTTTGTTAGGAGAGAAAATATTCTCTCTCTCTCTCTCTCTCTCTCTCTCTCTCTCTCTCTCTCTCTCTCTCTCTCTCTCTCTCTCTCTCTCTCTCTCCTATGAAGAAGATAATGTTATATATTCTGGTTACATTTTTATTTTTTCTATCTCACACATGACATCCGTAAGATATTCACCTCCAATGTATGGCAAAAATTAAAAGATTATGTGCACCGAAAATATGAAATAAATATTTTTTAATAACGTAAAATCAATACACATATAGATTGCATGGGAATATTAAATATTTGCTGTACGTTTACAAATGTACATATACATAGGCTATGAATTAAATATGGTTTTAATATTCTCTTCCAAATTAACAATGGAACAATTTAACATGCAAGTTACTTAAAGCTTATTCATTAATCCACACAACTAATCTAGCATTTACCTATAAAAAGGGTAGAAGGGACTCTTTAGCTATGGTTAGCAGCTCTTCTAGGAGAGGGACACTCCAAAATCAAACCATTGTTCTCTAGTCTTGGGTAGTGTCATAGCCTCTGTATCCATGGTCTTCCACTGTCTTGGGTTAAAGTTCTCTTGCTTGAGGGTACACTCAGGCACACTATTCTATCTAATTTCTCTTCCTCTTGTTTTGTTAAAGTTTTTACAGTTTATTTAGGAAATAATTATTTTAATGTTTTTACTGCTCTTGAAATATTTTATTTTCCCTCGTTTCCTTTCCTCACTGGGCTATTTTCCCTGTTGGGGCCCCTGAGCTTATAGCATCCTGCTTTTCCAACTAGGGTTGTAGCTTAGCAATTAATAATAATAATAACAATAATAATAATAATAATAATAATAATAATAATAATAATAACAATAATAATCATAAAAGGAGAGCGCTTAAGTAATCACTATATTCCTCCTATGCTATAAAACTACATTGTATCTAAATAATAACGACAAATGGATTTTCGTCATGAAAAGACCCATTCGTAATATAAATGTTTACTTTAAATTTAATCCCATTAAAATGCCGGAATTTTCTTAAGCCTATCCATTGAGTGCCATAAATTAACAGGCCCTTACGTAGTTAAGGACGTCCCCCCTCCCCCCGCCCCGCCCACCTCCCCCGAATTCAAGGAGGGGACAAAAGAGGTGGAGGGCTTCCTGTGGAGTAATTATACAAATTTATAGTTCACTCCCTCACCGTAAAATGAATTCATTCTCCCTAAAACTCACGCTCTCCTGGGTAAAATCTCTCTCTCTCTCTCTCTCTCTCTCTCTCTCTCTCTCTCTCTCTCTCTCTCTCTCTCTCTCTCTCTCTCTCTCTCTCTCTCTCTGGACACAGACACATAAAAACACACATATACACCCATTTATATACATATATATAAACTATATATGTAAACATTATATATATATATATATATATATATATATATATATATATATATATATATATATACACATACAGACAGACAGACATACATAAATATATATACATATATATATATATAATATATATATATATATATAATGATATATATGACTTACGGGTAAACACAGACATAAAAGACAAAATAAATACACACACGCACACACACACACACACACACACATATATATATATATATATATATGTGTGTGTGTGTGTGTGTGTGTGCGTTCATGTTTCAACGAAATCTATCTCTTCTTTTACAATATTCTTGATCTAACTTTATAAACCTGATAATATGAAATACATAAATACAAAATATCAATAAACAAATGCACAACGCACATATTAAGGCTTTCTTGTCCTATGTTTCAGAGAACCACTTGTCGAGGATAAGACGTTTTGCCTAAGAGGCAAAACAATCTCCTTGTGAAGCCTTACTCTTTTGTTCCTGTCTGGATTTCCAACCTTGACCTTTTCTGCTTCGAGATAAAAGAGAATGATTCCAGAGGCCTAAAGACTCATTTTCTTAATGTCTTTACAGGGAGGAACTTACAAAGTTTTATTATTATCATTATTGCTTTTGCTATTATTATTATTATTAGTATTATTATTATTATTATTATTATTATTATTATTATTATTATTATTATTATTATTATTATTATTATTATTATTATTTGCTGAGCTACAATTATAGTTGGAAAAGCAGGATGCTATAAGCCCAGGGGCTCCAACAGGGATAATAGCTCAGTGAGAAAAGGAAACAAGGAAAAATAGAAAATTTTACGAACAGCATCATAAAAATAAATATTTCCTAAATAAACTATAAAAACTCTAACCCAAGACAGTGGAAGGCCATGGTACAAAGGCTATTGCACTACCCAAGACTAGAAGCAGTGGTTTGATTTTGGAGTGTCCTTCTCCTAGAAGAGCTGCTTACCATAGCTAAAGAGTCTCTTCTACCATTATTATGATCATCCTCCATTTGATTGAAATTGCCTCACTCGATAAATATAGTTTTTTATTTTAATAATTTTCGAAAAACCCATTAGTTTGATCATATACAACAATATTCTTTACCTAAGAAACCAGGAAAGGCAAAGAAAAAACAGAAGATATTTATTTTCGAACTTAAAATACAGTTTTGATTGAAATTGCCTCCCTAGATAAATATATGGTTTTTCAATACTTTTCGAAAATAACCATTAGTTAAATATTCAATATATCCTCTATTGAACATACCTATGAAAGGCGAAGAAAAAGCACAGATGAAATTTCATTTTGAAACAAACAACCCCTCCCCCCAAAAAAAGAAAAAAAAGAAAAAACTAAGTTTTAGGTGTAGGAAGGACCGTCTGGAAATAGCAGGAAGAAGCCATGCAAGATCTGGAGGCGATAAGAGACGGGGAAAATATAAAACGTCCCGAGGAAGAAAAGGACTCTATGCTGGACTTGTGAAAGGCCAAAAGAAGTGCCTTCACTTCTTTAAGGAGAGAGAGAGAGAGAGAGAGAGAGAGAGAGAGAGAGAGAGAGAGAGAGAGAGAGAGAGAGAGAGAGAGAGAGAGAGAGAGAATTTAAGGTATTACGGAGGACGCCATCATTCATTTGAAAGTCAGACTAAATACTAATTTTTTATGATCTTCCTAGAATTTTCATGATTAGCTCGAAAGCAGTAGGGCTTCTCGGCATGTTTGAGTTGTTGCCTCTTTTGAATACTTTATAACTGCAATGTAATTTGGGACAATTTTTTTTTACTATTTTCTTTAAAAATAAATTCCGGGGAAAAGTTATTTCAATATATGCTGACGCAAACCACGTAAAGGGAAGTTTTATTTTTCAATTTCCATTGCATAATTGCGGTCCTCTCTCTCTCTCTCTCTCTCTCTCTCTCTCTCTCTCTCTCTCTCTCTCTCTCTCTCTCTCTCTCTCTCTCATATCGTCAACAGCTTCAAGTTCTTTATGCCTGACCAGTCATTTGCATTTTTCTGAATACATAATCGTAATTGCAATGCTGAAGTTTGTTAATTTGAAACACTAACCTATATCTTACAATTCCACTCTCACCCCCCATATATATATATATATATATATATATATATATATATATATATATATATATATATATAAGCTCCACTAAGAGTCACAAAAAGAGCTATATGGAAACGAGAATAAGCTAATGTAGAATACATTCTAACGAGAAGTATGAAAACAAAAATGGACATGGCATATAGTGCAAAGGACAAATAATAGACGGACATTAAAAAAAAAAAAATATATATATATATATATATATATATATATATATATATATATATATATATATATATATATATATATATATATATATATATATATATATATATATATATATACTTTCCAGCAAGCAAATATCTCCTTTACCCAAATAAAGAACCCTTTCATCGAAAAATATCATGATAAACCGGAAATAAACTGCAGCGCAGACAAATTTCTCATTAATATTCGAGAAGGAGTTATAAATCCTGACTATTAATCGTGAGGAAACATACGGTTTTCACCCCTCCCCCAAAAAACCCGTCTTTGACAATTTTTTTTTTTTTTTTTTTTTTTTTTTTTTTTTTTTTTTTTTTTTTTTTTTTTTTTTTTTTTTTTTTTGGATAAGACCAGAGTCCCTGGACGAACAAAATGACCTGGTCGGTGTATTTAATCATGCTCAAATTAGATACATAATGAGCATAAATTCTGTCACAGATAATTACCGGGACGGTGGTTATTAATTTGTGAAGGCTGATAAGGTATGGTTGGAAAGGGGAATAAATCAATATGTCGAGACCCTATATAAAGTCATGTGATGTTCTACTAATTAATACGATGTAAACTATTTTTTTTTCATTTTTTCTCTGTCCCCTCTTGCCCACACAGTCAATGTTAATTATTTTCTCTCATTTCCCTTTCTTCTCTTTACACCCTTCATGTTCCTTATTACACACAATCAATGTTAATTAGTCTCTCTCTCTCTCTCTCCTCTCTCTCTCTCTCTCTCTCTCCTCTCTCTCTCTCTCTCTCTCTCTCTCACCATTTAAAAATGCTTTAGAACACCACACATCCCCCAATTAAACCGACCAGCTTTGTGAACATTCATGGAATCTTTTGAATGGGAAGAGGTTCTCTCTGTCTGAGGCTGATGTAAAGCTGATAGCTGCATCAAAGGAGTGATGAACTGGCTACTTCTAGCGCTAATGAATAAATCGCTCGCGCTAAAGCCTACGGTATAAAACAACCGCATTTCAATGGTCACTGCCTGAATAGCTCGGTTCCCCACTAACTGACTCGCATAAACAAGTGTTTTCTATACCTTCTAAAGCGCATTTAAGTAAATGGCATATGCTAACACCATTTATAAAAGCGCATATAAGTAAATGGAATATGCTAACACCATTTATAAAAGTGCATTTAAGTAAATGGCATATGCTAACACCATTTATAAAAGTGCATTTAAGTAAATGGCATATGCTAACACCATTTATAAAAGTTCATATAAGTAAATGGCATATGGTAACACCATTTATAAAAGCGCATATAAGTAAATAGCATTTAGGTAAATGGCATATACTAACACCATTTATAAAAGCGCATTTAAGAAAATGGCATACGCTGACACCATTTATAAAAGCGCATATAAGTAAATGGCATATGGTGACCACCACTTATGAAAGTGTATTCAAGTAAATGGCATATGCTGACAGCATTTATAAAAGTGCATTTAAGTAAATGGCATATGGTAACACCATTTATAAAAGCGCATATAAGTAAATAGCATATGCTGACACCATTTATAAAAGTGCATTTAAGTAAATGGCATATGCTAACACCATTTATAAAAGTTCATATAAGTAAATGGCATATGGTGACACCATTTATAAAAGCGCATATAAGTAAATAGCATTTAGGTAAATGGCATATGCTAACACCATTTATAAAAGCGCATTTAAGTAAATGGCATACGCTGACACCATTTATAAAAGCGCATATAAGTAAATGGCATATGTAAACACCATTTATAAAAGTGCATTCAAGTAAATGGCATATGCTGACACCATTTATAAATTACTCTTCATCATGAGGTATAATTTGAGGTGAAAATTGCAGCATGTTGCGCATATTCACATGAGCGGAAATTACTTTCCATTGACCCAATAAGAACGTGACACGTGTTCTGTACAGAGTCTCAATACCATGCAAGCACGTGTTGTATGATTAAAAGCTTGGAAAAAAAAAAAAAAAAAAAAAAAAAAAAAAAAAAAATTCGATCTCTATACATCGCTTTTTCTATCATGTAGATCCAGACATATGGCGTGTGTTCAAGGAAACGCAAAATAAACAAACTGGAGATGTGTGGACCCATTAGTTTCAAACAAAAGGCGGGACGGGAGACGAGGGCCCTCCCATGCCTCGACCAGACTCAACTGGGTATAAGACTGACATAAGACTCCAACCCTTGGAAAAACGCCACGTGTCCCGAGATGGGAATACAATATTTCTCATTTGCGTAATAATCCCTCCCTGGATTACTGTTTTATCTCCCTCTTCCACTCTTCAATATCAATCCCCTGTGATGTTTGCACCAGCATTCTTTGCTTTCTTTCTCATGTTCTTGTCTTCAACTTCCTTTTTATTTTCACTATTTTAGACGGTTCTTGATCTTCAGATGACAATAACTGAATGGCGAATTCAATCCATTTTGAATGCACTCAAGAGGACTTCTATAAGGAAAAGAAGAATGAATCTGCTTGCGACGATGGTCCGGAATGAACCCTTGGCCCTCAATGTTGTACTAAACAAACAGACAAAGGAATCATTATTTGATGCCGTGGGATGGCAGAGAGAGAGAGAGAGAGAGAGAGAGAGAGAGAGAGAGAGAGAGAGAGAGAGAGAGAGAGAGAGAGAGAGAGAGTCAAACTCAAGGACATTGAAAATGAATACCAAACCGTACATAAAATATCAATCATAGATGTTTTTTTTATTTAATCTTGGTGGTTTCGAAGAAACACCATCTCTACCTATGAGATAACAGATGGCGTAGGTAGATTGTCCATCGATTTAATCAAGTCAAGAGCTTCAGCCAATAATTTGACCTTCAAACCTACCTTATATTTGAACCCTTCCCTAAATTTACTCTGAAATCTTGTAAAGCAATTCCAGCCTAATCAAAGTCACTATGCCACCCAATTACAGCAACCAATTTATCCGATTGGATGTCTTCCCTAAGTCATCTAACTTCCAGATTATATATGAATATTTGTATATATATATATATAATATATATATATATATATATATATATATATACAGTATATATATATATATATATATATATATATATATATAATATATATATGTGTGTGTGTGTGTGTGTGCGTGTGTGTGTATTTTGTTAGCCCATGCCTTTTTCTGGACTAGCTACGACCAATTACAGTACACTAACCAGCAAAAATATGTGTAAGGCCAACGGAAGAAAGATCGGTTTTATTTCGTCAATATATATATATA
>NC_090766.1:48698816-48714324 GCF_036898095.1 Palaemon carinicauda | reverse complement strand
ATAATAAAAGAATATCAGAAAAGGATTTCTCCATAAAAATTTTATATATGTCAGATGATTTCCCTTTTCAGAATGTAAGTTTTCTCTTCCATAACGCTTAAAAAACGTCAAATAACAAAACCAGAAACACAGAACTATCAGCAAATATTGAGACTGCAAAACCTCTCAGGGAGATCTTTTTTTTATCATATTTTAGCTTTAGCTTAATGATGAGCATTACAACAACAACAACAACAGGAACAACAGCAAATGCAGCAGTTTCTAGTCCACTGCAGGACAAAAGTCTTGGACAAGTCAATTCATGTCTGGATTATGGCCAGTTTTCTCACCAGTTTGGACAGTACAGATTGGTGATGGGAGATTATAGTCTGATTGCCCAGAGCAAACAAACCTATAGTCAATTTCTTTTCGCGATGCAGATTTGCACCGACTCGCAGCGATGTCCTTTTACCTCGGAAAAGTTTCCTGATCGCTGATTGGTTGGACGAAATAATCCTAACCAATCAGCGATCAGGAAACTTTTCCGAGCTAAAAGGGCACCGCTGCGAGTCGGTACAAATATGCCTCGATAAAAGAAATGGACTATAGTATGGGTGGCTCTAATTAGTACAGATTTGCTGATCATGGCGATACGCAAACCCTTATAGTACGTCAAGGTATCCCCACTCAGAACATTAAACATTTCAACAGGTGATATCAGCCGTGACATATTCGTATTGAAAGGGGATATCATCTATGCGAGTTATGGGATCAAGAGGTTGAAAACCAATAGCAAATGGTCATTCTCTTTCCTTTTGAAGAGGGGAAAAATTTAAAGGTCACGTTTAAGTATATTTTGTCTTGTATTACATATCAAAAGCATAAAGGTTGAAGGCTACTGATCCAGTCGATGCGGTAATGATGAGGACACAACTTGAGGAATAAAGCTCAAGGCAATATTACACACATACGCACTCCCACACATACATACATACATACATACATACATACATATATATATATATATATATATATATATATATATATATATATATATATATATTTATATATATATAAATATATATATCATCATTATCATTATTATTATTACTTGCTAAGCTACAACCCTATTTGGAAAAGCAGGATCCTATAAGGCCAGGGGCTCCAACAGGGAAAATAGCACAATGAGGAAAGCGAAAAAAATGGAAAAAAAAAATTGAAGAAGAGTAACAACATTAAAAAAATATCCCCTATATAAACTATATAAACTTTAACAAAACAAGAGGAAGAGAAATTAAATAGAATAGTGTGCCGGAGTGTACCCTCAAACAAGAGAACTCTAACCCAAGACAGTGGAAGACCATGGTTCAGAGGCTATGGCACTACCCAAGACCAGAGAACAATGGTTTGATTTTGGAGTGTCCTTCTACTAGAAGAGCTGCTTACCATAGCTAAAGTCTCTCTTCTACCCTTACCATGAGGAAAGTGGCCACTGAACAATTGCAGTGTCGTAACCCCCTGGGTGAAGAAGAATTGTTTGGTAATCTCAGTGTTGTCAGGTGTATGAGGACAGAGAAGAATCTGTAAAGAATAGGCCAGGACTATTCGGTGAATGTGTAGGCAAAGGGAAAATGAACCCTGACTAGAGAGAAGGATCCAATGTAGTACTGTCTGACCAGTCAAAAGGCGCCATAACTCTCTAGTGGTAGTATCTCAACGGGTGGCAGGTGCCCTGGCCTACCTACTACCAACCTACATACACACAAACATACACACACTCACACACACACACACACACACACACACACATATATATATATATATATATATATATATATATATATATATATATATATATATATAACTATATATATATGCATATATATGTATATATATACATATTATATATATATATATATATATATATATATATATATATATATATATATATATATATCCCCTTATAACCTATAACAATTGTGATGACAAAATAAAACTCCACCAGTCTTGACTTTCACAATATTGTACAACATGTAACTTGCTTCGACAAATACATTACCAGGGAAATTTTCTTGATCAGAAGGCATTGATAAAAGGACTTTGCAGAAATGTCTTACCCACTAAATAGAATACTTATCAAAAAGTTCCTCTAAACCCATAATAAAATATTTTCTTCTTCATATTTAGAGCTACTGCAAACAGTGTAAGAAAACATTTTCATGCGATGCTTAAAAACTAAAAACATTTTCTCACATTGTGCTTGCAATAGCCCTGACAACATTAGTCTCCTCGTCTATGGTTTTCGTCATAATAACAATCATAAATGTAATTCAAAATTAGTAATATAATGTTGGTTTTGTCCTACCTCAGCACATCTTCGATTGCAAAGTAGAAACCCTGTACATAAGGATAAGGATAGGGAAGTGGGGAATTTGGGGAAAGGAAGAGTACCCCTGGATACAATCCAGTTTATAGCCCGAAAGCAGGTACTTGGGATGGGAAAGTACAAGAGAAGAATAAAAGAGAGGGGCAGACCCCTCTTGACATGTTAGATAGGTTTAGAAGCAGTTTGAAAAAAAAAGAAAAGACAGGCAGGGAGGGGGAACGGTTTTTTTTTTTTTTTATTCAGTGTCTAGCCCTGTTGCAGGAACCCAGCAAAAAAAGTCATAATAG
This sequence comes from Palaemon carinicauda, assembly GCF_036898095.1. Taxonomy (NCBI): domain Eukaryota; kingdom Metazoa; phylum Arthropoda; class Malacostraca; order Decapoda; family Palaemonidae; genus Palaemon; species Palaemon carinicauda. The sequence goes on along the minus strand of NC_090766.1, from coordinate 48,711,672 downwards.
CCTTGAATATCAATAAATATTAATGAAACAGTAAATCAACCTCACTCCTCAATTCTACCCATTTACATTCCAACAAAGCAATTTTATAGATTGCATAACATTATCTAAAATCAAGAACAAATAAATCAATTGCATTGACATGTAAATAATTTCAACCTATAAAGTATTTACAACCTCTTTTAAGACTTTACGTCACTGGGGATCTAAATGGACAATATTGAAATACATTATTGCTTTAAAAGAAAGGTCACCAGGCCGTCTGTTGCTTAAAACTTCCCAGACACATCGATCCCTTTGTTCGAAGGAAAGAAAGAAAAAAAATCTTTGCAAACGAAAATGCCGATACTATCCGTACAGTAATGCTGCAATTTTACAGTCAAAATTTCTTAAACAGTTCTGTAAGATCTAGATGACAATAATAATAATAATAATAATAATAATAATAATAATAATAATAATAATAATAATAATAATAATAATAATAATAATAATAATTGTTAAAAATAATTATTAACAATAATTATTAAAATCATTATTATTAAAATCATTATCAAAATTATTAAAATTATTATTATTATTATTATTATTATTATTATTATTATTATTATTATTATTATTATTATTATTGTTGTTGTTATCATTATTAAAAGGAGGAAATAAGTCAAGCTCGACTATCACAGAAAAGAGAAAGACTTTCAGGATGAAAAGAGAGAACCATAAATACGAAAATATCGAAACCTTGTATATGGAAATTCCGAAACCTTCCATGCGACGTTATCGAAAACTATCCTCGCCATGAGAAAATACAGATTTTCCATAAGAATATACTACAACCTTCTGTATGTAAATATAATGGCCTTCCATGATTAAATATAAAGATAGCCCATAAGACCAAAACCTTCCAAGTGAAAATATCGAAAAAGTATTTGTGAGAAAATAACAGAAAAGTTACATTTTATTATTATTATTATTATTATTATTATTATTATTATTATTATTATTATTATTATTATTATTATTATTATTATTATTATTATTACTAGCCAAGCTACAACCCTAGTAGGAAAGGCAAGATGCTATAAGCCCAAGGGCTTCCTGTTGGAGCCCCTGGGCCTCTAGCATTCTGCGTTTCCAATTAAGGTTGTAGCCTAGCAAGTAATAATAATAATAATAATAATAATAATAATAAAATACAAAAACCATCCATACGAAAATGCAACAGTATGACCTTCCATACAGAATTATTAAAGTCGGCCTTTAAAACTAATCAGATATATATAACCTTATTCATACTTTTTAAAACAAATAAACTATGACATAACACATAACAGGATACGAACTGTTTACAACATATATTCAGTTAAGAGGAAATTTCAATAGGTTTCAAAGAACCTGAATCTGTTAAAAAAAAACGTTAATTTTCTTCATTGATAGTTTAGTTTTTCAATCTTCAACTGACATAAAATAAAGATTCGAAAGACTTGTTACCTTCAAGCAAGATCAATATACTCTTATGGGTTTGAATAATACACTAATCTGCTGAAGTTTGAGTCTTACAATTGCCCTGAAAACGAGAATTATCACCTGATTTTCCACATCGTAAAAAAAAACCTGATTTCGTTCTTAGTCTCAATACTCAACTGCAGCTGCATTAATTAAGCGAGGGCATTCATTCTGACGCTAATTATCGTCTTTATTGAAAATACACTAATGAACTTCCCAAATAACCTAAGGGAAATGAAGCGTACCTTGTTGGACAAGGACACTATTTAAACAGCATAGGTTGCGTAAAGGGACTCGAGAGAGAGAGAGAGAGAGAGAGAGAGAGAGAGAGAGAGAGAGAGAGAGAGAGAGAGAGAGAGAGAGAGAGAGAGAGAGAGAGAATATCTTAAAAAATATTTAACTAGGGAGGGAGTGGGGGAGGGGGGATTATTAACTCGTCGAGGATCTACGATTTTTCATCATAATATAATGACACCGATGATTTATGCATATCATTATACACATTCACATGCGACCTAAAAAGGTAGACTGACAATACTGTACATAAATAGATGCTAAATGAGAGAGAGAGAGAGAGAGAGAGAGAGAGAGAGAGAGAGAGAGAGAGAGAGAGAGAGAGAGAATAGTAATTAACAACCGTGGAAGAAATCTTAAGTGGCATTCTTAATCAAAAGAAATGTCATTGGAGTTCATCAGTAGAGTGAAGATCAATTAATGAAAGAACCGATTTTTTTTTTTAACGATATTTCATAAATTCTAATTCTTAATTACCTTTTCGTCCCTTTCCCTATTATGTAACAAGTGGAAGCCTATCGGGTTATTCTCATCATTTATTTATTATCTTATCTACTTTTCTTACTGGGCTATTTTTCCCTGTTAGAGCCCTTGGGCTTATAGCATCTTGCTTTTCCAACTAGGGTTGTAGCTTGGCTAGTAATAATAATAATGATAATGTGGAGACTAAAACTCACATCAAGTTTGAATTTAAAATTATACCATAAAGATAAAAGGTTCATTAAAATTTCCTTTGCAGTATCTGACTAAATCTTTAATCAAAATATGACACTTCATCGTTCAATAGACGAGAGTAAAAATAATCATATTTTTTAAAATCTTTCTCAAATTTGTTTCTCAACAGAACCGAATTATTTGATCATTATTTTTCTCAAGGTTTTTATATTGCTTTTGATCAAGAGCCGGTGAATTATTTATGACTTCTTTTACAAGATTTTCTCTGATCATCAGTCATATCTCTCTCTCTCTCTCTCTCTCTCTCTCTCTCTCTCTCTCTCTCTCTCTCTCTCTCTCTCTCTCTCTCTGTGTGTGTATATATATATATATATATATATATATATATATATATATATATATATATATATATATATATATATATATATATATATGGATAAACATTTACATGTTACACAATAATTCCTCCTGGAAGTAGTATGAATAAAGTATATCTTCTCAAAGCATACAATATATACGAACAGAGAGAGAGAGAGAGAGAGAGAGAGAGAGAGAGAGAGAGAGAGAGAGAGAGAGAGAGAGAGACGGTACCCAGCGCTACCATCGCATGACTTCTATCTGTCCGGCACAAACAAAACGAAAGTAAAAACAAAATAATATTCCTTCCATTCATTTCTCTCCATCACGAAGTTCGATTTTATTTTCGTAATTAGTGACTTACGGTCCGACCCCTCTCCCCCAACCGTCCTTCAACCTATACCCCCACCCCCTTCTACTTCTCATACCCCCTCCTCTCGGTCCTGTCTCCTCCCCCACCACACCTCCTATCCTTCTTGTTGCCTATCCCAGTTCCCCGCATCTTCCCCTAAAGTTCCCTTCTAAATTTCTATTCCCAATCTTCTCTATTCTCTAAACCTAGGTTATTCTACCCATTCTCTTCATCCCTCTGCCTTCAATCACCTCCCACTCTATTCCCAATCTTCTCTATTCACTAAACCTACGTTATTCTACCCATTCTCTTCATCCCTCTCCCTTCAATCACCTCCCACTCTATTCCCAATCTTCTCTATTTACTAAACCTACGTTATTCTACCCATTCTCTTCATCCCTCTGCCTTCAATCACCTCCCACTCTATTCCCAATCTTCTCTATTCACTAAACCTACGTTATTCTACCCATTCTCTTCATCCCTCTCCCTTCAATCACCTCCCACTCTATTCCCAATCTTCTCTATTTACTAAACCTACGTTATTCTACCCATTCTCTTCATCCCTCTCCCTTCAATCACCTCCCACTCTATCTCCTCTATCCATCTACCGGAGTCCTAACTAACTTAACCCCTTTTCTCCATCCCAAACTATTCTCCTCCTTTATCCAACTACTTCTAACCCCTCCCTCCTATCTACTCCCATCACAATCCCCCCAATCCCCTCATGTAGTTGCAATGTAAGTCCGTGAATCCCGCCAAGACATATCATCATTACCACTCAATAATCGATCAGGGTTCCCAGTATGATGATGAGTCCTGTCACTTGTGTATTAGATATCGGATCCAAAACAAATTTGTTTTTATGCTCCCGGTTAATTTTTTCTTTGGGATTTTCAACCTTGATTATTTTCTTTTTCTTTTTGATTTCATCGTTTTCTTTCTGGGTTCCTATTCGTCGTTCATCAAATTTGTTTTCCAGAGATTGCATCGTGAATTTCTTCCTTTTCATCAATTTGACCTTTACCTTGTAATATCAGTTTCTTTTATGATTTTTAAATGAATCATTAATTTATCTTCATATTTTACATGAGAAGTTTTTGGTTTCACTTCTGTATTTTAATCCTATATTCTCTTCCTATTTTCCCAACTGTTATCTATTATTCTTTTCCGATTTTTAATCATCATTATTTGTTTTATGTGATTTTATCCAAATTCTCGTCTAAATAAGAACAATACAAAACAATACATTTATCAATGCTTCTGTCACCGTGGTATTTGTTTTACACACATTAAATATACATAATATCAAACAGTACAGATGTACGGTATATATGTATCTATGAAATGGATATACAGTAATAATATAATCTATTTATAAGATGATAGGATAAAGGCATAGGTTCGAATCCTACCACGAAGGGGCCTAATGCATATTTCCTTATTAATTATTCAAACAGTATAGTGAATTTAATAGTGAATAATAATATATGAATCGATGAAAATAATTTGGGTAAAAAACTATTGTAGTCAGCTATCATGTACAGAACCTGAATATGTCTGGAGTATGTATGGTGGAAATGGATTCACTTCTTATCTTTGTCAATAGCTGAATAGATAAAGACTATTTTCACCATCAATTCGTCTGGTTTCAATTCCTATCTCTCTCAACACCTGAATGAATGAAATGTATTATCATACCACACTGAGATTACCAAACAATTCTCTGTCACCCAAGGGGTTACCCTTGCCAATGGTAGAAGTGACTCTTTAGCTACGATAAGCAGCTCTTCTAGGAGGACACACTAAAATCAAACCATTATTCTCTAGTCTTGGGTAGTGCCATGGCCTCTGTACCATGGTCTTCCACTGTCTTGGGTTAAGAGTTGCTTTGCTTGAGGGCACACCATTCTATTTTTATTTCTCTTCCTCTTGTTTTGTGAAAGTTTTCAAAGTTTTAATGTTATCGTTCTTAAAATATTTTTTCATCTTGATTTCTTTCCTCACTGGGCTATTTTCCCTGTTGGGGCCCCTGGGGTTAAAGCATCGTGTTTTTCCAACTAGTGTTGTAGCTTAATAACAATAATAATAATACATACATACATACATACATATACCAAGGCACTTCTCCCAATTTTGGGGGGTAGCCGACATCAACAAAGAAACAAAAACAAAAAGGGGACCTCTACTCTCTACGTTCCTCCCAGCCTAACAAGGGACTCAACCGAGTTCAGCTGGTACTGCTAGGGTGTCACAGCCCAACCTCCCACATTATCCACCACAGATGAAGCTTCATAATGCTGAATCCCCTACTGCTTCTTCCTCCGCGGTCATCTAAGGCATCGGAGGAAGCAGCAGGGCCTACCGGAACTGCGTCACAATCGCTCGCCATTCATTCCTATTTCTAGCACGCTCTCTTGCCTCGCTCACATCTATCCTCCTATCACCCAGAGCTTCCTTCACTCCATCCATCCACCTAAACCTTGGCCTTCCTCTCATACTTCTCCCATCAACTCTTGCATTCATCACCTTCTTTAGCAGACAGCCATTTTCCATTCTCTCAACATGGCCAAACCACCTCAACACATTCATATCCACTCTAGCTGCTAACTCATTTCTTACACCCGTTCTCACCCTCACCACTTCGTTCCTAATCCTATCTACTCGAGATACACCAGCCATACTCCTTAGACACTTCATCTCAAACACATTCAATTTCTGTCTCTCCATCACTTTCATTCCCCACAACTCCGATCCATACATCACAGTTGGTACAATCACTTTCTCATATAGAACTCTCTTTACATTCATGCCCAAACCTCTATTTTTTACTACTCCCTTAACTGCCCCCAACACTTTGCAACCTTCATTCACTCTCTGACGTACATCTGCTTCCACTCCACCATTTGCTGCAACAACAGACCCCAAGTACTTAAACTGATCCACCTCCTCAAGTAACTCTCCATTCAACATGACATTCAACCTTGCACCACCTTCCCTTCTCGTACATCTCATAACCTTACTCTTACCCACATTAACTCTCAACTTCCTTCTCTCACACACTCTTCCAAATTCTGTCACTAATCGTCCAAGCTTCTCTTCTGTGTCTGCAACCAGTACAGTATCATCCGCAAACAACAACTGATTTACCTCCCATTCATGGTCATTCTCGTCTACCAGTTTTAATCCTCGTCCAAGCACTCGAGCATTCACCTCTCTCACCACTCCATCAACATACAAGTTAAACAACCACGGCGACATCACACATCCCTGTCTCAGCCCCTCTCACCGGAAACCAATCACTCACTTCATTTCCTATCCTAACCCATACTTTACTACCTTTGTAGAAACTTTTCACTGCTTGCAACAACCTTCTACCAACTCCATATAACCTCATCACATTCCACATTGCTTCCCTATCAACTCTATCATACGCTTTCTCCAGATCCATAAACGCAACATACACCTTACCTTTTGCTAAATATTTCTCGCATATCTGCCTAACTGTAAAAATCTGATTCATACAACCCCTACCTCTTCTAAAACCACCCTGTATTTCTAAGATTGCATTCTCTGTTTTATTCTTGATCCTATTAATCATTACTCTACCATACACTTTTCCAAATACGCTTAACAAACTAATACCTCTTGATTTACAACACTCATGCACATCTCCCTTACCCTTATATAGTGGTACAATACATGCACAAACCCAATCTACTGGCACCATTGACAACACAAAACACATATTAAATAATCTCACCAACCATTCAAGTACAGTCACACCCCCCTCCTTCAACATCTCAGCTCTCACACCATCCATCCCAGATGCTTTTCCTACTCTCGTTTCATCTAGTGCTCTCCTCACATCATCTATTGTAATCTCTCTCTCATTCTCATCTCCCATCACTGGCACCTCAACACCTGCAACAGCAATTATATCTGCCTCCCTATTATCCTCAACATTCAGTAAACTTTCAAAATATTCCGTCCATCTTTTCCTTGCCTCCTCTCCTTTTAACAACCTTCCATTTCCATCTTTCACTGTCTCTTCAATTCTTGAGCCAGCCTTCCTTACTCTCTTCACTTCTTTCCAAAACTTCTTCTTATTCTCTTCATATGAATCACCTAATCCCTGATCCCACCTCAGGTCAGCTGCCCTCTTTGCCTCACGTACCTTGCGCTTTACTTCCACATTTTTCTCTTTATATTTTTCATACTTCTCTATACTATTACTCTGCAGCCATTCCTCAAAAGCCCTCTTTTTCTCTTCCACTTTTACCTTCACTCCTTCATTCCACCATTCACTGCCCTTCCTCATGCTGCCTCCAACAACCTTCTTTCCACACGCAGCACTTGCGATCCCAACAAAATTTTCTTTTACCAACTTCCACTCCTCCTCTAAATTGCCAGTTTCTCTTACTTTCACTTCGTCATATATCATTTTCAACCTTTCCTGATATTTACTTTTTACCCCCGGTTTTATTAGCTCTTCAACCTTCACTACCTCCCTTTTACATCCACCTACTCTATTCCACCATTCTTTTGCTACAACTAATTTTCCTTCCACCAAAAAATTATCAGACATACCGTTAGCCATACCCCTAAACACGTGCACGTCTTTCAATTTTCCAAACATTCTTTTAGTTATCAACACATAATCCATTAATGCCCTTTCTACTACTCTTCCATTTGCCACTCTTACCCATGTATACTTATTTTTATCTTTCTTTTGGAAAACGCTATTACTTATCACCATCTCTTGCTCAACACACATATCTACCAGTCTCTCACCACTCTCATTTTCACCTGGTACGCCATACTTCCCAATGACACCTTCTACCTCTCCAGCGCCCACTCTAGCATTTAAGTCACTCATGACAACTACATAATTCCTTATACCCAGTCCTTCTACACACCTAGTTAATTCATTCCAGAACTCATTCCGCTCTTCTTCACTTTTCTCACTACCTGGCCCATATGCACTGACAAACGCCCAACATTCCCTACCCAACCTAACCCTTACCCACATTAACCTAGATGATATCTCCTTCCATTCCACTACTTTACCTGTCATCCATTCACTCAGCAATAAAGCCACATCCTCTCTCGCTCTTCCCCTTTCAATCCAAGACACTCTACCAGACATTTCACCAAACATCACTTCTCCCTTTCCTTTTATCTTCGTCTCACACAAGGCCAATACATCCATCCTTCTATTCCTAAACATACTTCCAATTTCACATCTTTTACTCTCTATCGTACTACATCCACGCACATTCAAACACCCCAAAACTAGAGTGCGGGGAGCAGTCACTCTCCCCCCAGCTCCATCTCTTTGTCGATGTCTCACAGGATGTAGATACAGGAGAGGAGGTTCCTAGCCCCCTCGTCCCGTCCCTTTTAGTCGCCTCTTACGACACACAGGGATAACGTTGGCGCTATTCTTGTTTTTATGCCCCCGCGGCCACATAATAATAATAATAATAATAATAATAATAATAATAATAATAATAATACAAGTACTATCCCAGATAGGGGCCTGGTTGAAATCCTGACCTCAATGGGGCAATTATTATGTAAAATTGCCTTTGCATTAAGTAACCCCAGGTTAAGGTGACGTTTATATCAATGTGTTATAACCATTACAATCATATTCCTCTAATAATCAAAAAGAAATATATTTAGTGAAAAAAAAAATTATTTGATAACAAATCCATATCAACATAACAAAACGTAAAAATCAAAATAATTCCAAAATATTTCATCATCATTACTATTACTGAACTAGTGTACGCGACAGGTCAAAAAAAGACGGATAGATATTTAGATAGATAAACTGTACACACACAAGAGCGCACAGTTTAAACACTTCCTAACCCCTTCCCTTCTCTTAACTACAACTCCTCTCTCCAGGGTATGATTACTCCCTCTCCCCGGTACCCGAGGGGCGGGAAGAGACCAGTAGTTATGTCTTACCGCTGAGCATGACCATATATATATATATATATATATATATATATATATATATATATATATATATATATATATATACATATATATATATATATATATATATATATATATATATATATATATATATATATAGTTCATCGCTGAGCATGACCATAATATATATATATATATATATATATATATATATATATATATATATATATATATATATATATATATATATATATATATATATATATATATATAAACATATATGCTATATAACCAGACACTTGCTCTTTGTTATATAAGGGAGATAATAGTTTCATCTATAAGGTAATCGTCACAAAAAAAAAAAAAAAAAATTACTAAGATTCGAACGGAACCAGGTACAAAGGACAGCACATACAGAGTATGGAAAACAACACGCACTACATGCAGGCTTAACTTTAATCTTTTTTTTTCAACTCAAGCCGGAAGTAAACTCTCTCTCTCTCTCTCTCTCTCTCTCTCTCTCTCTCTCTCTCTCTCTCTCTCTCTCTCTCTCTCTCTCTCTCTCTCTCTCTCCTTTTTCAAAAAGAAACTTCAATTCTGTGCCAAGCTTCCAATCGTACGCTTGCGTAGTTTTATTTACTTCCATTTTCTGATTGTTTTTCAGGATACCTTTTCCTTTGAATGCCAGCCAGATTGTACATGCGTTTGCTATATGCATATTACGGGCATTTTCTTTTTGAATTTCAATATAGCAATAGAGGAAAATATAAAAATGGGCAACAAGTATTACAAAAATGGTATAAATAGTCAAATGGACATTATAGACATTCTAACAAAATCAAGAGAAATGGTTCAGTGATGATTTTGCGTTTTTTACATCACCGTATATATATATCCTTATTGATACATGTAGGATGGCATACATACGCGTACATGCTATAAATACGCAGAGTGCAAATTACATTTCGAATTTAAATTCTTTCCTGTATATATACATACGCGTATATGCTATAAATACGCAGAGTGCAAATTACATTTCAAATTTAAATTCTTTCCTGTATATATACATACGCGTATATGCTATAAATACGCAGAGTGCAAATTACATTTCAAATCTCAATTCTTTCCTGTATATATACATACGCGTATAAGCTATAAATACGCAGAGTGCAAATTACATTTCAAATTTAAATTCTTTCTACACAGCTGACATTTAATCCTAAAAATTCTAGACTATTTTAAACCGAGCGACGCTCTGCTATGTATTACAAATGTTTGGATGTTCAATATCGCTTCCCTTGTAATATCATATGTCTGTCTCCAATAATTTAATTATCCTTTGAATAATATATCGAGCATAACACAGAATACCATTGTGTTCCAATAAAAGGAATATTATCGAGAGCTTCGCACTCTAAATGATGACTAACACACATACATATTTATATATAAAAGCTTCGCAAGCAATTCAAATCATTTTCCAAATCTTGCTACATTTAGTTTAGTTTAGGATATGTATCTATGAATATATGTATCGCTATACCATGCATGCTTATTTTCCCCTATACATAAAACCTATTGGAAATACCAATGATCACAAAAAATATAAAAAAGTAATTTACATATATTTACCAGTATTGCTACATTTACTTTAGTTTAGGATATACACTATATACCAATGCATTTCACATTTGCTATCGCTAGGCCACTCGTACTTATTTCCCTTTATACCTACAACCTATCAAAAATATCAAAGACCCAAAAATTCCTGTTCCAGGGATATTCCAGAGATATTCCAGCCCTCTCACCTACAAAAGCACACCGATAAATAACTCTACATCCATCGCTGTGAGACTATGGAACGAAGTGGGAAAAAATATAGAGCAAGCGTTCACTGGTTTTTGGAAGTTACGCCTGACTGACATAAAAAAAAGAAAAAAAAAAAAACATATTCGTTTTTGAGAAACAAATATATACAGAAAAAAGATTCCATGAATTTAACATCAAACATCCGATCTGGTCTATGACACATTACGTTTCCATCAATGTTTTTACATTTTTTTTTTTAAAATGAGAATCTGTTGATGAAATTAAATGTAAAGAATTCGTCTTTAGGAGTACATAGATATTTTTCATTGAGAAAGATATAATTATCAATGTGTGTGTGCACGCGCACACAAGAGAACCCTAGGAGAAAATGTAAACATATTCGTTAGATGAATTCTAAGTAGTTTCGTCTTATTTCTTCAAGAGGAAAAAGTAAAACGAAACTAATCAGAATTCATTTTATATTTGAATTTTCCCACTGGTTCCCTTGTATCCGGGTTTCACGTTTCCCCAAGAGTTTTATGCAAAAACACATACATACACACACACCCACACACACACACACACACACACACACACACACACACACACACACACACATATATATATATATATATATATATATATATATATATATATATATATATATATATATATATATATATATCATCAGCCATTGCTAGTCCAATGCAGGACAAAGACCCTATCCATGTCCTTCCATCCGCGTCTGGTTACGTTCTTTCTATTCCAGTCTATACCCGCAAATTTTCTTAGCTGGTCAATTAGAAATGTACTTGTTCACAATTCTATAACATTTTATCTTATTCGCACTAAATTATAATATATTAAAAAAAAAATATACTAACCAATATATTTTGCTTTATAGAAAATATATTTTAGGATATCTTTTAAATACATTTTCTCTTAAAAATAAATAAATATTTTAATAATAATATTGTTAAACGAGGAGTAAATTCCTACTACTGTACATCACTTTCCTTGGTAAGTTTATTGATTCTTCCCAACAGAAGGGCTTTTGTAGGTCACAATTGATCGAGGTCAAAATTCAAAATTCTAAGCAATAATAAAAGGTTGATGTTTATGCCATGCAGACATCATGCTTAAAAAAATATCTTTATCCCATTCAAATAAACCATTCTCTTCCTTCTTATACAGTTTAATCAAAGGATTTATGCATGGTTTTACCGGATACATTATTATTATTATCATTACTTGCTAAGCAATATCTCTAGTTCGAAAAGTAGGATGCTATGAGCCCAAGGGCCTACCATTTATTTTTCATGTAAACAAACTAATTCAACCTTTACCATCCCTTTTTTTTTTTAACTACAATACGGCTACTCCCTCTTCACCCTACCCGAAGGGCAGGGAGAGACAGAGTAGTCATAGGTTTGGTAATGCCACTCAACGTGACATGAATTATATATATATACATATATATGTATGTATGTATATTTATACTGTATATATATATATATATATATATATATATATATATATATATATATATATATATATATATATATATATATATATATATATTTAAATATATATATATATATATTTATATATATTGTATATATATATATATATATATTAATACACTTCTTCTTTATTGTACCCTGAAGAAGTGTATTAAAAAATGCACGAAAGAACTTGGTACTAAAGCGTTTTATTATTTCCTACTGGCTTTTGCGTATACCAAGTCACGTGATCCTTGTGGCAATAAAGCATGTACTGTATATGTATATGTATATATACTGCATACTGTATATATATATATATATATATATATATATATATATATATATATATATATATATATATATATATATATATATATATATATATATATATATAAAGCCAGACACTTACTCTTTA
>NC_090766.1:48683816-48693816 GCF_036898095.1 Palaemon carinicauda | reverse complement strand
GGGGGAGCCATGTACCAACCGTGTGTCACACAATTGTACATAATTCCTTTTGTATATAATATGCTTGTATCTTCGCTCTTCCCTCGCACTCAAACGAACATGAAAATTTATGTCTGCTGTTTTGCTCTGAACATTGTCTCTCTCTCGAACATGTTATGGCCTGTTGCCTTGAGGTTTTGTATATAAAGAAGAGTGTTCCTAAATATATAACTCAGTCGTTTCCAATCTGCCTTTGAGTTCACAACTCTCTCCCTCCTTCGTCACAATTTCGTCATCGGAAGCTAGCGATCGTAAAAACGGTTTGAAAACAATTAACATTATCTATTAGTTTAACTAGTGTAAATGAGCTTGTGTGACTACATGTGGAATATTAGTAACTTATGAGAGATACATAGTTTTTCAAATATAGGTCATAGGAGTAAAATTAGCTAGTGGTCTCCACGAGACGAAAACTCTTATTCTAGCGCGCTATTTCATTAACCAAAGATTTTAACAATCTGAAGTTTAATAAACCATTCAGGATGTGAGAATTCTGAAATCAACTTGATCTAAGGAACACAGATTCACTTTTATATATTAGTCTGATATCAATTTACTCTAAGGAATACCGATTCAGTTTTGAAGAAAAAAAAAAAAAGATTAATCTGATGTCAATTTACTCTAAGGAACACCGATTCAATTTTATAAAAAAAAAAAAAAAAATACTAGTCTGAAATCAACTTACTCTGAGAAAAACGCGACTCACTTTTATAAAAAAAAAAAATATTAGTATGAAATCAATTACTCTAAGAAAAACGCGATTCAGTTTTATATATAAAAAAAATTAGTCTGAAATCATCATACTCTAAGAAAAACGCGAGTCAGTTTTGAAAAAAAAATATTAGTCTGAAATCAACTTACTCTATGGGAATCTGACTTAGCATCTCAAAATATGAGGTTGAAATCAACTTAATTTGTGAGAATTTACCTTTTATTCTTAAAAACAATATAAATCTAGCTGCAACTTCAATGTTAAATTTAGCATAATCTACAAAATCTTACCAATCGTTTTTAAAATATTAACCTGAAATATATTTACCCCACTATACCACTATTGAGATTTTTTAAGAACGTAAAATCAAACGTTTATTTCACTTCTCAAAATAAGGCTAACTACACTGTAAAAAATTTGCATTAAAAGAACGCTAAATGTCTGGCAACATTTATTCCAGTATTTTTACCGTTTAAAAAACGGATATATTGACGTAAAGGAGTTATATTACGGTCACCAACCCGTAAAAGATAACAAACCAAGGTAAAATTACTAGTCGCCTGTATTTTACTGAAATACGGTTAAGAACAGTATAAATTTACGGAGAATTACAGATTAAAATTACAGTTTTTCTAACAGTGTAAATTTGCGCCACGAAAATCTACACTTTAAAATTACGGTCGCCTGTATTTACTGAAATACGGCTAAGAACAGTATAATTTTACGGAGAATTACATATAAAAATTACAGTTTTTCTAACAGTGTAAATTTGCGCCACGAAAATCTACACTTTAAAATTATGGTCGCCTGTATTTTACTGAAATACGGCTAAGAACAGTATAATTTTCCGGAGAATTATCGATAAAAATTACAGTTTTTCTAACTGTAAATTTGCGCCACGAAAATCTACATTATAATCATCAATGAAGTGTCTGAAATATTTCTTTGAATCTCCCCCCATTCAAACAAAAGAAATTCGATAGCCACTGTAACCGTTCAAGTCCCACTAACCAAAAACCCAACGGTTAAATGATAGCCACAGCATTCTCTTTTATTTCCCCCAAACTGAAAACAGTGACGTCATCCCTTCAGATGAACCTCGTTTATTGAAACAGGGTTGGAATTCGCCTACCTGGAAATCAATTGTATTATTCAATATGAAATTACTGGCTGATAATGGCGTCTGCAGGAAAACGACTCTTGCAGATACATATTCCGGAGGCAATTGAGGCTAATTGAATTCTAAGAAAAGAAATCACCGAGCGTTATTATTTTGTCTGTTCTTGTCTCCTGTTCTAAGAATATACATTCTATGATGATTCTTTCGATATAATATACATAGACAAAATACAATCTATTATATATTCCGATACTTAATATCACGTCAGGAATTACATTTTACTATTTATTGGAAAACCAATAGTAATAATCACCTGGAAGTATGTACATGCAATAAAACCGTAATTATTTATTCAATGGGAGTCCAAATTACCTCTATTTACATATCTGAACAGTGCCATCTCCATTTCCTTAATTCCTACCATTATTATTTCAAAGGTAGAGGACAAGTCACGCGTTCTTTCCGGAAGGGAACATATCTAATATATGGAAATATGATAATTGATTGCAATTTCATATACTGTGTATATATATATATATATATATATATATATATATATATATATATATATATATATATATATATATATATACTGTATATAAGCACCAAACCCCAAACATGAATCGACATGTCTAAGGGCTTTATTCTGCAATGGAAAAGAAACCGTTGCATTAGTTGTTTTTGTTTGTTTGTATGTATGTATGTATATGCGCACACATATATACTGTATATATATGTGTGTATGTACTGTATGTATGTATGTGTATATATATATATATATATATATATATATATATATACACATATATGTATATATATATATATATATATATATATATATATATATATATATATATATATATATATATATATATATACTGTACTATCAACCAAAAAAAGTTAGAGAATATTTCAATCTAGCTACTTACCAACAAATAAAATAATAATTAAATAAAAATTCCTTAGATGATTTTTCCTCTTCATAAACATGCACACCATACAATATATAAATATAATGTAGCATCCTACGATTCTGGAACAAGTTAATCATATCTTAACTTGGAAGTGCAAAACTGATCATTTGCCACACGTTACACACATGTGAATATATATATATATATATATATATATATATATATATATATATATATATATATATATATATATATATATATATATATATATATATACACACACATATATATATATACATATATATATATATATATATATATATATATATATATATATATATATATATATATATAAATATATCTATTCTATACTATATACAAAAATATATTTATGCTATATTATATATATATATATATATATATATATATATATATATATATATAAATATATCTATACTATATAATATATATATAGATATATATATATATATATATATATAGAGAGAGAGAGAGAGAGAGAGAGAGAGAGAGAGAGAGAGAGAGAGAGAGAGAGAGAGAGAGAGAGAGAGAGAGAGAGAGAGAATTAAGATGTAATAATATTCACTCAATGCAATTCTCAGAGAGCAATATATAAACTCTAAGGTCTAAACACAAAGAGAGAGAGAGAGAGAGAGAGAGAGAGAGAGAGGAGAGAGAGAGAGAGAGAGAGAGAGAGAGACCTAATATTCAATCAACTAGACTTCCCTTGGAAAGTGGCACAAAAAAAAAGGGGTCCGGCATTGGCAACCCAAGAAAAGGTCCCTCATGCTAAAATGGAAATACAAAACTCTATAAAAACCACAATAACCTAGCTACCTCTGGGACCGCCTGAGCCAACCCCCATTCCCGGGACCTCCCGTAACCCATTGCTATTCATGGGGACACCATATTTCACAAGGGAAGATCCATTGACCTGCAATGGGCTTTAGTTCCCCGGGGCAGTAATGCAAGAATTCAAAGGAGGACAATCCATCACCAAATGGGAGACTATTACCTGGAATTCTTAAGCAATGGCGATACAAAGGGCTTTTACTTGACCCACCCTTTTAGAGTTTATGTCCAGTTTATTATCTCTCTCTCTCTCTCTCTCTCTCTCTCTCTCTCTCTCTCTCTCTCTCTCTCTCTCTCTCTCTCTCCAAGGACCATCCTTTCATACAACTTTCTGAAAAGAGACTTGATGAAGGAATATTAGTTTAACTCTCTCTCTCTCTCTCTCTCTCTCTCTCTCTCTCTCTCTCTCTCTCTCTCTCTCTCTCTCACCACACCTACAAAATAAAAGCCTTTTATTCTGAAAATTATCTGTCCCTAATTCAACTGAATGTACTGACATAACAGACAGATAGTGCCTAGTGGAGTGGGTAGACAATGCTTAGTATTTAGGCTCCGACTTCATTCAAGAGATTTGTTGGTTTAATTGCCAACGACGATCTTGTGTCTCGGTTAGGAGACCAGAGTTCCATCTTGACTATGTGTGTATTTGTATGTATATGTACACACGCACACATAAATTATATATATATATACAATTATATATGTTTATATATATGTATATATATAATATATATGTATATATATACATACATATATATATGTGTATAAATATATATATATATATATATATATATATATATATATATATATATATACATACATATATATATATATATATATATATATATATATATATATATATATATATATACACACAATATATGTGAGCGTCTGTATGTATGCATAATTTTACCCCGCATATACACCCAACTACTCATTCATATATTCTATATATTTACACACACACACACATATAGCCTATATATATATATATATATATATATATATATATATATATATATATATATATATATATATATGTGTGTGTGTGTGTGTGTGTGTGAGTGTGAGTAGGTGTATGCCTAAGTTTTGAAACACACACACACACACACAAAAAAAACACACACACACATATATATATATATATATATATATATATATATATATATATATATATATATATATATATATATATACATATATGTATATATATATATATATATATATATATATATATACATATATATATATATCATTCTACTATTATTTATTAGCAATGCTATATCTATACTGAATGGATAAATCATAAAAAGTACGTCTATTTAAACACCAGGTATACAATTCGTCAAAATTAATATCACAATGAATAATACATCAGTATACCGAGAAATTGAATCTTGAAGGAAGAAACATCGAAGAAAAGATCAACATCTATTTTTATCAATAAACATAAATCATATAAAATACATCATTACCTAAAACAGCTGAAAGTAAAGGAAAAATCTATAGAGAATAAAGTGTTTCACTAAAACACGAAACTGGCAGCCAACAAAAATGGACTATTTAATATTTTCTGGCTTATTCGTTATAAGAGTATTACAGGAATTATATATGAGTCCTATTCTAAATCATGCTATGCTTTTAACCCCGAAGGATTTGGTCAATAACATGACAGACCAATAGACCTGGTCACTTTATCATTATTATCATTTATTGTAATTTCATTACTATTTTATTGCTATTATTTTATTATTACTATCGTAATTATTATCATTATCGTTATCATTCATTATTATTATCATCATCATCATCATCATCATCATCATCATTATTATTATTACTATTATTATTATTATTATTATTATTATTAGTAGTAGTAGTAGTAGTAGTAGTAGTAGTAGTAGTAGTAGTAGTAGTAGTAGTAGTATTATTATCATTATTATTATTATTACTATTACAAATAACATTTCAGTACTACCATTATCATAATTTTCATTATTAATATCATTAGTATGAAAAACTCCCCCACCGAATGTTCACATGAACAAATGTACAAAAAACCCCAAAACAATAAATAAGATTAAATGTGGACTGAACACTAATAATATAAAGAAGGTAATAACAATCCATTAATCTTATCTCTTTGATCTAATAATAACATCACCATATTTTACAAGTTGCTAATTTTCCCCGATTTCTCCTTTCTCCTAAAAGACAAATTTCAAATGTTTTAGTAAAAAATCTACGATGAAATTATGGAGCTCTATTATATTACTCAAAAGTACTGTATCTATAACCATTACTGGGCATCGGTGGACTTAATTTTACCTAAGAATTCGTATTTACAGCGTAAGAGAATTCTTGGTTGATTTAATGCAAGAAATTACAATTAAAATGCAAGTTATCCCAATTGAAATTATATATATATATATATATATATATATATATATATATATATATATATATATATCTATATATACACACACATATATAGATATATATACAGTACATATATACATATGTATATATATATATATATATATATATATATATATATATATATATATATATATATATCTATATATACACACACATATATAGATATATATACAGTACATATATACATATGTATATATATATATATATATATATATATATATATATATATATATATATATATATATGTGTGTGTGTGTGTGTGTGTGTGTGTGCCTAACATAGAAATTACTATAAAGTGCTAAAAATATTAAAGACCAATGGAAATGAAATGAAGATACTTCTGAATTCAAGATTTTGAAAGAATCTGAAAACTCTTCCATACTTAGAAGAAGAAGTAAAGAACCCATACATATTACTTTATAAATCATATTGATTTAAATCATCTAAAAACTTGATTTAAAGAACGTCCGGAAGCGAATAAGCACTGGAATCTATTTTATCAACGTCATATTATGAAATATATTTGGTAATTAATAACAAACTTCAGATGGAAACTGAAAATCCTAATACAACACCATTTCAAGAAAATTTAATATGTATATATATATATATATATATATATATATATATATATATATATATATATATATATATATATATATATAAGTATATTTCGTCCAAATATTAGACGGATACAACTTTTCATTCTACACAGGCTTGTAACTGAAAAAAGAAAGTCAAATCGCATTCCAATTTAGTTTAGTTAATGCACATTTTTTTCACGAACAATTGTTAAAAACATGTGGAACCTAATGTTCTTTTCTGCCCCAAGCTAGGGGGAAAACGAAATACAGATGTGGATCAAGAAAACAGAAATAACGATAATTTCCAAGCTTGATGGTAGACAGAGATACCAGACAATAATACTGACTGTGCAACCCGTCATAAAAAAACACGCTCATTCATAAAAAAACGAAAAAAAAAAAATAGTATTTCTCCTGACGCATCTTCAAGCTAGACATAAAAGAAGAAAAAAAAGTCTGCGACGTGAAATATTACAATGAAGGTATTTCCTTTGTCGGAGTATATGCTAATACAAATTGGCATGTGAGAACGAGGATAATGTATTATTCCCTAGTTTAGTAGTATCCACTTGGTGTACTTCGGATACTCATCAGTATCTGTCCCTCTGTTATCTATGGTCTTTCCCTTATATATATATATATATATATATATATATATATATATATATATATATATATATATATATATATATATATATATATATATATATATATAGATAGATAGATAGATAGATAGATAGATACTACCGCTAGAAAGTTATGGGATCCTTGTCTGGCCAGACAGTACTACATTGGATCCTTCTCTCTGGTTACGGTTCTTTCCCTTTGCCTACACATACACCGAATAGTCTGGCCTATTCTTTGCAGATTCTCCTCTGTCCTCATACACCTGAAAACACTGAGATTACCAAACAATTCTTCTTCACCCAAGAGGTTACTGCACTGTAATTGTTCAATGGCCACTTTCCTCATGGTAAGGGTAGAAGAGACTCTTTAGCTATGGTAAGCAGCTCTTCTAGCAGAGGGACAATCTAAAATCAAACCATTGTTCTCTAGTCTTGGGTAGTGCCATAGCCTCTGTACCATGGCCTTCCACTGTCTTGGGTCAGGGTTCTCTTGCTTGAGGGTACACTCGGGCACAATGTTCTAATTTCTCTTCCTCTTGTTTTGTTAAAGTTTTTATATTTTATATAGGAAATATTTATTTCAATGTTACTATTCTTAAAATATTTTATTTTCCTTTGTTTCCTTTCCTCACTGGGCTATTTTCCCTGTTGGGGCCCCTGGGCTTATAGCATCCTGCTTTTCCAACTAGGGTTGTAGCTTAGCATTTAATAATAATAATCATAATAATAATAAAGAGGAGAGAGAGAGAGAGAGAGAGAGAGAGAGAGAGAGAGAGAGAGAGAGAGAGAGAGAGAGAAAGCGGTATTATCAGTACCTACTTTGCAGCACCGCAGAATTCCTCCCAGCAAGAAAGATAAAATCGTGGTTTCTGCTTCACGCCAAAATGTCATCATTGGCCAATGCGGCGGGAACAAAGCTCAAGGCCGATATTAGACAGCATAGGGTGCACAATGGCCGAATTAGTTACGGCATGCACAACAATGGAGGAGGAATTAATCTCCAGGGGAATAATTAGGAAAAAATCGTAATGAAACTCAGCCCTGCATCTTGCCAACACAATGGAGGCTTGCATTCGCCCCATTGTTGGCAGTGGATCACGTGACCACGCGACTAGACGGGAATGTTATCTTTTTTTCATATTCGATCTTTTTCGTCTTGTATGCAAACAACGATGAATTGCGGTAAATGACGATGAATTATGATAACGTTTGCTGAATTATGGAAGATTTTCGAAATTGCGGCAACGTTCTCTGAATTATAGTGAATGAGGATGAATTATAAAGCAAGAAAACTAACGCTATTGTTAAAATGCTGTTGTTTACAGAATGTCTATCATCGCCTCATATCATTCAAGTTCCCCTTTTAGTTTATTTAATGGTTAATATTAATCCTAACGTCATTTATTTATTCAAATAATGCAAGTCAATTTATCGTCATTATGTCGTTTTAAAGGGGGATGTCAAATTAAACTTTCTAAACAAAATAAATCTAGTGTATGACAGTTTTGTTTGTATGTGTTCAAGTAAAATTAAACGCAGTTTTTTATAAAGCTGATCTTTAAAAAAAAAAAACTGTTCTTAAGTATCCTATTTTTGGTTTATCATGTAACTAATGAATTTTTACCTCCACCAACGAAGTTGGAAGGAGGTTACTGTTTTCACCCCTATTTGCGTGTGTGTGTGTGTGTGTGTGTGTGTGTTTGTGAACCGCTTCCTGACCACTATTTTAATCGTGGAGTAATGAAACTTTTAGGGATTAACTGTTAAGTAAGAAGCTGGAAATTATTAAATTTTGGAAGGTCAAGGTCAAAGGTCAAGGTCACGGACAAGCAAAATTTCCAATTCACGTAATCAGCCATAAGTTTGGACATCGTTATCAGAGACTTCAAATTTGGTTAATATTCGAGTGTATGAAAATCCCCGCTAATTAATACATGTTAAGGTCAAATGTCAAGGTCAAGGTCGAGCAAAAGGTCGAGAAATAAGCTGCCGCAGCGGAGGTCGGCGCTATAGTGAGTGTACCTCGTTTTTTTTTCTTCTTTTTTTCGCAGGCAGTTTTTACATGTTTGCATGTTGATATGATAAGCTAGGAAATTTTATGCGTTTTTCGTTATACAAGATACAATAACTTTTGAAACATTTTTTTTTTCTTTTTTTTTATGAAAATAGTTATACAATCCATCTGTCATGATTTTCACACATTTTTTTTCCAGTCTTCGGTCTCATCAAACACCATTAGAAAAAAAATCGTTTCTATCACATAAAAAAGTAAATTTTACATTCCGAACGAATACTTCTCGTACGACTGATTATATGTACATTTTATTTCATCTAATTATGTAATTATAAACCATACATACATACATACATGTGTACACATATCTACAAATATACAGTATATACGTATTATAGTCACGAAATGAAAAGTGAAAAGACTTGATTGAAGTAAATATTTTCGTGTTAGTGATGAAATCAACGAACATAATGTGAATAAATAATAATAATAATAATAATAATAATAATAATAATAATAATAATAATGATAATAATAATAATATTAATAATAATAATAATAATTTTTAAATTATTCTTATTAATAATAATAATAATAATAATAATAATAATAATAATAATTATAATAACAACAACAACAACAACAATAATAATAATAATAATAATAATAATACAAGCATATG
>NC_090766.1:48674459-48676959 GCF_036898095.1 Palaemon carinicauda | reverse complement strand
TTTGAGTGAAGAAGAATTGTTAGGTAATCTTAGTATTGTCACGTGTATGAGGAAAGAGGAGAGTCTGTTAAGAAGTCTGTTAAGAATAGGCCAGACTATTTGGTGTATGTGAAGGCAAAGGGAAAGAACCGTAACCAGAGAAAAGGATCAACTCTAGTACTCTGGCCATTGAAAGGACCGCATAACTCTCTATTGGTAGTATCTCAACGGGCGGCTGGTTCCGTGGCCAACCTTCCAGCGAAATCTCGTTTGAAGTTTTTGAAGAATAACAATCAAGCTTTGATACATTAGATGACCAGAGTTGGGTATTCTACATGGATAAATAAGACCAGGTATAATAATCTGAAAATTTTCTTTCAATTAAAAACGCCAACACGTGCTCTCTCTCTCTCTCTCTCTCTCTCTCTCTCTCTCTCTCTCTCTCTCTCTCTCTCTCTCTCTCTCTCTCTCTCTCTCTCTTTCTTTGTGCACTGGGGACTCTCATGTCAAAGGTAATAAAATATTTGGATTTAATTTCTCTATTGATTTTAAAACTTCGCGAGAAAATGAATACGGCACAATGTGTACTAAGATCAGTAATAAATAAGCAATTTAAATTATTTCAAAGTCACTATCAACATTGAAATACATTTCGCTTTCCTAACAAGAAAAGAGTAAACCTTACAAAAAAACTTAAAACTTTCCTTCTAGTCTAAATGAATATATTTTTGTTAGGGTATCATCCACCAAATATTTCCATCATTTAATCGAAAATCTGAGCTTGTTCCTAAATGTCATGATTACTTATTACCACGTGACCATTACGAACTCGGTGTCTTCAAAATCAGTTATCCTGAGTGACAAGTTGACTGTGAGGATCAACAGCATCCGACAGACGGTACGAGAAACTAATTAGGTACTAATGAGAAAGCAATCAAGCTTCTGACATCGTCCAAGCAACGCTTGAAGGAGTGTGTCTGTTTTCTCATGATAACCTGGTGTGCTGTTTAGTCAAGAGAAGCTGTTTCGAGATACGTGTCGTTTCTCTGTCTTTCTATTGCTTGAGGGTACACTCGGGGACACTGTTCTATCTAGTTTCTCTTCCTCTTGTTTTGTTTAAAGTTTTTTATTGTTTATATATGAAATATTTATTTTGATGTTACTATTCTTAAAATAGTTTATTTTTCCTTATTTCCTTTCCTCACTGGGGTATTTTCCCTGTTGGGGCCCCTGAGCTTATAGCATCCTGCTTTTCCAACTAGGGTTCTAGCTTAGCGTTTAATAATAATATTAACAATTTAATGACAATAATAATAATAACTACCTATTTTCCCTGATTTATAACTTAAGTTCTTCATTTTCATTTTGTAATTTAGCTGACTTCCCTTACTATGTTGTCATTAAATTTGTGGATTTAAGTGGTCTACGTAATCTCTCATTAGTATGAATCATAAATCTCTTATATTTCTGCATTCTGCCTCTTTATTCGCCCCCCCCCCCCTCCCCAGTTTCTTTAGCCATTAATTTGGCATCAGCATACAAACTGGGGGTCTATTCCATTTTTAGGCCAACATATATTTGTGAGATTCACCCCTCATTAGTAATGTTTAATAAGCATATGCTATACTGAATCTTTTAAAATACTGAAGTAAATACTTTCAACATGTCTCTCCTTACCTTAAATTCTTGCATCATAACACAAATATAAAAACTACAATATTTCAAGAAAACATGGACCACCAAAATTAGTTTCTCTTTCACCATTGCTCTTATAAGCAAGACTACACTTTTAAAAATTTGCCGTAAAAAACGGTAAAAAAATCCTGGAATAAATGTTGCCATGCATTTGCCGTTTTAAAAACGGATATATTGACGTAAAGGAGTGATATTACGGTCACCAACCCATGTAAAATAATAACAAAGTAAGGCAGAAATTACGGTCGCCTGTACTTAACCGAATTACGGATGAGAACTGTATATTTTTACGGAGAATTTCGGATTAAAATTACGGTTTCTTTTAATAGTGTATATCGCCGTTTTAAAACGGATATATTGAAGTAAAGGAGTGATATTACGGTCACCAACCCATGTAAAATAATAACAAAGTAGGGTAGAAATTACGGTCGCCTGTATTTAACTGAATTATGGATGAGAACTGTATATTTTTACGGAGAATTTTGGATTAAAATTACGGTTTTTTAACAGTGTATGTCACATGACTTTGGTGCAATTTTATCTTCCATCGTCCTGCGATACCCTTTCAGAATTATTTAAAGTAAAATACTTTAAATCTTACAATAACATACCGGCAAATTTACAATGTCGTTTACTTTATTTACTCCTGATGATATGACGTATTGAAAACCGAGATTGAATAAGGTGGAAAAAACCACTTCTCAGTCATGATATGTATTAACGCTATCGCTAACTACTTATTGGGCAATGTTGTATTAAATACACCATTTCTAGTATACTACTTGTAATCAATGGAATACCTGGTTGAATCATGTGATAACATAAT
>NC_090766.1:48664459-48669459 GCF_036898095.1 Palaemon carinicauda | reverse complement strand
GAGAAAAGGTCCCCATTTACATTTCGCCAGTCGTCTCTATCTTGAGCTTTTAATTCAAGACTTCTCCATTCATCGTCTCCTACTCCACGCTTCATAGTCCTCAGTCTGTATTACTACTCGTTCCTATTGAAGACAAGACACACCCGAGTCATATACCTGTACACAACTCATAAATTAGAAGTACCTTCCATCAACCTGATGTTTACAATCTCGAGAAACGATGTCAGCACAGTTACTTTTCTAGAACAAGCAATTCACCGTAATTTATTGGCACCGAAACGGCCCGGCTTCCCTGGTAATTACAGGTATTATTAAGCGTGCAGAAAGGCAAGGAAAGAAATTTATGCCTCGAAAGAACTGTGAAATGAGGATCTAATTGGAATGCTTCAAGTTAATCAAACCTGCTATTTTAGTGATTTCGACCTGTGGACCGTGGCATATTCTATATTATTAACTGGTCATCAGTGCTATTTCACATCAATCAATTATATTTTTTCAGAACAATGACCCCCTGACTCCTGGCGTGTTAAAATTCGACAAAATAGGAACTTGAAATATATTCATATCTTTTTTATGAACTTTTACTGGGAAGTTATCAAAAGTTACCGATTTCAGTGTCAGCGGGTATTAGCTCATTTTATAAAATCTATATCCACCCCCTAAATTGAGACAAGGCTCCCCGCGGCCTGGTTTCCAGAAACATGAGCCAAATCAATTAACTTTCTTCAGTAAGATTTAAATTACCGGAGTATACAATTTATCTCATTTTCGATTTTAATTCGCTAAAATGATACTTTATTTAGATTTCACAAAATTTCACAAATAAAAAAAAAAAGTTATACATGAAAAAATATATCAAACGTTTAAACTGCCCACATACCAGTCAGTTTCATGGAATGATTTCCATACTTCGCCTTGCTATATACCTCGTCAATGATCAATCACTGATGTATGTATAAAGGCTTCCCTGGTCGTTATTTCAAAGACATGACTGGGCCTTAAATACAGTAACATAACACAAAATATCGTACTCTACAGATGGCCACCCGATAGAACAGACAAGATAATACGGAACCTTCCATCAATACCACTTACTAATTAATCAGGCTCTTCAATTTGCATTAGTTAGTTAATCATGCAATCTTTTTTTTTTTGTGTTTAATAGCTAATCGTGCATTATATTTTTAAACCACTGGTTAATTACGGCTTTGATTTTTGTTAATCAGGAGGCTTATTTTTAACCTTCTAGTTCATCAGTTGTTTTATTTTGTACCTGCTAGTTAACCATGGGTAGCATTTTGCAACTGCTAGTTACCGAGCCATTCTATTTTACCACAGCTATAGTCAATTCTTTTTAGCGAGTCAGATTTGCACCGACTCGCAGGGGTGCCCTTTTAGCTCGGAGAAGTTTCCTGATCGCTGATTGGTTGGGCAAGATAATTATAACCAATCAGATAGCAGGGAACGTTTTCTGAGCTAAAAGGGCACCGCTGCGAGTTGGCGCAAATGCACCTCATTAAAAAAAATGAGTATAGTTAATAAATTATGCTAGTTACTCATCACCTTTCAGATAATAAAGTCAAATCCTGAAACACAAAGGGGGGGGGGGGTGAGTTTTCGTCCATTATGAAAACTTGCAAAAATAAGAAAAACTTTAAAAAATTAACCTGTTATCAAATTTGAGCCTAACCTACTCCTGATGGAAAGTGTATTTCGCTATCCTAAAGTTAATTAACGGACCTTGTTTTAAAGCTAATGACATGGGGAAAATGATGACCTGAGTATTCCCTTTCAGATTAAGAGAGAGAGAGAGAGAGAGAGAGAGAGAGAGAGAGAGAGAGAGAGAGATAAATAAGTAATCATTGAAGCATACAAATACTTTTATATATATACTGTATATATATAAATATATATATATATATATATATATATATATATATATATATATATATATATATATATATATATATATATATATATATATATATACACACATATATACATACTGTATATATATAAGTGTGTGTGTATATATAATTATATATATATATATATATATATATATATATATATATATATATATATATATATATATATATATATATATATACACAGTATATATATGTATATATATACATATATGTGTGTTTTTGTATAGAAGCAATATTTTCATGTTTATATATACCATCATTTTCATATTCCCTGTAGTATACTTCCATGTATTCAATCGTATGTGTATAAACATAAGCAAAACATCTATACGTAAAAATATACAGAACGATATTATAAATGTATCAGGCAATAAAAAAAACAAATATCATCATCTCCTCCCACGTCTATTGACGCAAAGGGCCTCAGTTAGATTTCGCCAGTAGTCTATATCCTGAGCTTTTAATTCAATACTTCTCCATTCATCATCTCCTACTTAGCGCTTCATAGTCCTTAGCCATGTAGGCCTGGGTCTATCAACTCATCTAGTACCTTGTGGAGCCCAGCTGAACGTTTGGTGAACTAATCTCTATAATAATATTAAATGGGATTTGACATTATTATTATTATTATTATTATTATTATTATTATTATTAAGTTACAACCCTAGTTGGAAAGGCAGGAAGCTATAAGTCCAGGGGCCCAACAGAGAAAATAGCCCAGTGAGGAAAGGAAACAAGGAAAAATAAAATACTTTAAGATCAGTAACAACATTAAAATAAATATTTCCTATATAAACTATAAAAACTTTAACAAAACAAGAGGAAGAGAAATTAGAATAGTGTGCCCAGCTGTACCCTCAAGCAAGAGAACTTTAACCCAAGACAGTGGAAGACCATGGTACAGAGGCTATGGCACTACCCGGGAATAGAGAACAATGGTTTGATTTTGGAGTGTTTTGACATAATCATTGGGAGCAATGATGGCATTTTTTATATCATATAATCCATTAATAAAATGTATTGAATGTTGAGGTCAAATATGTTTCTTTCCAAATAGATTATATAAACAGATACATTAAAATTAGGAATATTGATATTAACCTCAATACTCATTTAATATGACTGAGGGTGCAATAGAACAGCACAAGAATCTCTTGTTATAAATAAAAGTGGCTTTTTAGACTCATCACTGGCGGGTTGAATATTTAGTGAAACAGAGCATTTTATATCACGTCGGTAATGGATTTTGCGACTCCAATGCGACGTTCTTTCAACATTTTGTTATCCAATTAGCGAAAAAAAAGAAGAAAAAAAAAAGTGATCTGCTATTATGCATTTTCGTATCCACAAAGTAATTTCCATATGAAGTTGACTTTTCCAAATCGAATTAGTATAGATAATCTCTATAATTCTTTTATGAATATAAATCTTGACTAGAAACGATAGTTGCATGGAATGTAAACATACAAAATTTCCCATTCCTTATAAGTAATGTTTTAACTTTGATCCTTTGGTGACTATTTTCCCCTTTATATAAGATAAAAGTTCTGCATGTCAATAAGTATGATCTTGCCATTGTTTATACTAACGAAAACCTGGCTAGTACAGTGGTAACGCGTTCGCCTAGCATTCGCATGGCAGCAGATCGACCCCCGTCCATGAGTTTAATGTTTACTGGGGAGGCCACTGCTGTGGTTGGACACCACAGGGGGGGGGGGAGGGGCCTTACACGGCTGACGTTCTGGTGAGCATCTATTCTTATGAAATTGGAACTGAAACCAGACAACTTTAACTTTAACTTTAATACTGGAACTGAAACCAGGCAACTTTTACTTTAACTTTAATACTGGAACTGAAACCAGACAACTTTTACTTTAACTTTAATACTGGAACTGAAACCAGACAACTTTTACTTTAACTTTAATACTGGAACTGAAACCAGACAACTTTTACTTCAACTTTAATACTAGAACTGAAACCAGACAACTTTTACTTTAACTTTAATACTGGAACTGAAACCAGACAACTTTTATTTTAACTTTAATACTAGAACTGAAACCAGACAACTTTTGCTTTAACTTTAATACTAGCGTTTTCATATGCCACTTATAATCTATTTACATACAATCACAATCCACATACACACCTTCATTTAAATATTTATTCAGAGATGTACTTCTCATTTGCTTGTTGAATTGCCAACATTCCTCCAATTCCGTCTTTGTTTGCGTTAGAAAACCGCCTTAATTTGCTTTAAGTAATGAGTTACGCCACAAAACACAAGGAATCTCAGCGTTTCAGCGTTTCAATCTCCCCCATCACAAGAAGAGGTACCAACAACCCCACCCATTAATCTGGAAGCGTGAAGGAGCAATCCTCCGCGCAATTTTTGTAAATTGTCTCTGCCGGAGAAATGTAAATTAGAAGTTACTATAGTTTTGAGAATAATTATTCAAGGCTTTCTACGCGAAATGGAATTTTCTTCCCCCGCGGAAAACATGAGGCATTCTAACCCCCCCCCCCCCCCACCCCCCACGTTCTTGTTATGATTTACTCTTTTTAAGGGAAAGATTTTCCAGAAACGGCCAGGAAAGAAGAATGATAAGCAGACGTCCGGATGCGGAAAATTATTCTTTACATTTCAAGGCACAAATTTTCTGAAACATGGAGGAAAAATTCGAAGAGGATGAGCAAATGTTGTAGAGAGGAAATTATGGTATCATCTTATTGTCATTTATTATATATATATATATATATATATATATATATATATATATATATATATATATATATATATATATATATATATATATATATATATATATATATATATGGTGACCGGACAGTTTGATACTGGACATTTCGATACCGGACATTTTGATAACGGACATTTCGCTACTGGACATTTTGTGACTAGGATTTTTCGTTACCGGTCATTTCGATACCACTATATATATGTGTACGCGAATATATTGGAGTTTATTTTAAGTGACATACAGTTCTTGTAAGTGGTTGTTTAAATGATTGCCATACTGTTTTTGTAATTGGTTGTTTAAATAATTGCCATAA
>NC_090766.1:48656959-48661959 GCF_036898095.1 Palaemon carinicauda | reverse complement strand
CATAAATATAACGCTTATTCAGAATACACATTATATCTACACATAAATTTTGACTATATTCTGCATTACGTAGGTTGAATAAATTTGGTACTTTATTAAGTAAAAGTGACGATTTTTGAAGACGGGCCAACTTACTCAGAGAAAAGGTTTCGAACGCACTCGTTACGTAACTTATGACGGCATTTCTTTTCTCTTTCTCGGTTGATGATTGGTTATACGTAACGAAGGCTATACCTCTGCCAACAATAACACAAAAGTATAAGCAAAGCAGTACACCTTTATGAACTCTGAAACCTCTCCACTGAGAATTGTCATAATGAACAAACGAACAAAATATGTTAATAAATACAAAAACACTTCGATTATTTGTCTAACTCCCAAAATAAGTTTCCTAAGAAATTACAGTCTACTTTATAGGTCACAATCAGATTGACAAAGTGTATGGAATAGTTGGTAATTTTCAAAAACGTAGTAGACCAGCTTGATTTGATAACTGCTATATCTAATGTCAAGCAATTTTTATTCATTGTCTATCTACCTACCTATTTACTGTAAAAAAAAGATAGCCGGTACCGTATTTTCGCTTTAAACCTTCACCAATAATTATTGTCAGAATGATGACTTCATGAGGATCCACCCACTTTGGCCTCGTTATAATTCAGGATAACACTGAAGGCTATCATGGGCATTGTTGGATCAGAAAATTTAAATTCTGGCTATAAAAACTCATTTCTCGAGTAGTTGTAAGAAGTGCTAAATGATCCTCAAGGATCCCAGCAGTTGGCCTAAACGTTTAATTCACGTATACTACTGTTGGGGCACTACTGCTACAGTAGTATTACTACGCTAGCACAGATACCCCACCCACATTTATGTATCGTTCCGCCATTCATAAAGTCTTTGTCATGTTTTTTCACTGTGCAATAAGCCATGGCCTCCTCAGAAATTAAGTTTAACATTAGATGATAGGTTATTTCATTAAGCTGACAAATTATGGTAACTGGGTATGTTATTGCCGTTGATGAAGCTAAAGATAAAGTATGGTATCATTCCTTCATTGCATTATCATCTTTACTACTATTTGTTTGCTACATGTAGTCATTAATTTAAAGGATAAATTAATTATGTTCACTTTACTTTTATAAATTCCCATTAGATGTACAAATAAAACTCCTAAAACTATTCATGATTTATTTACAAAATGCAGTCATGCCCAAAACATAACCAACACGGTCGTACGGCCTAAGAAGAAGAAAAGAAATTATATTGGATGATCCGTTGGTCTGGTGGAGATTTTAGCACAAAAATCTTATTTTAACCAAAATAGTTATATAAAGACTGTTTACATACAATCTCTCTCTTTCTCTCTCTCTCTTGGTGGGATAGTGAATAGTTAATGGAAATGTTCAAAAGCCTGAATGACATTACAAGTATTATAATCATGTTACGCTAGGTACAAATCAGACCATAAACATTGGATTTAAACTAGAAACTGGATAATTACCTATTCAGGCTATAGTAAATATGGCCACGGGCTTTCTCTTGACTGTAAAAAGTTGCAAGTCGTAAGACAAATGCAGTTTTGCAACCACGGGGGCAATTCCAGATCCTGTTAGCCATTCTTGAATGTTATGGGTTTCAGAGTCGATGGAAGAAGGTGAATGGGTGTCTGGTGGATGGGCGGGGCAAAATTTTGTCCAAAGCTGTTTACATTGCTTACGTAATGAATGTTTTCGACTCTTGGCTCGTTATCACTGGCCATGGCGTCGGCTAGATCATTTTTACTCTATAAAAATTCAAACTATTGGGTTTAGGTTATTGATAATGCTGACAAAATTTGTGTGTGGTTGTAAAATATACATATGTCAACTTTCAGCTACATCCGATGCTTTGTTAAGGAGCAAAGTCCAAAAAACCGTGTTACAGAGGCCCTGAATCTTATAGTAGGTCCTCATTGTCCCTCGTTGCTGCCACCACCAGATGTGTAAGTCTCATCATTGCTAGTTTTTCTTTTCTTTTCAAAGCACATCAAAACAGTCTGTATTATAATTGGCAAGAAATTATAGCTTAAAAAGAGATCCGATCCATTTATCTTCCCAAAAACATTTCACCTGAGATACATAGTAGTGAGAGGAGTGACGGAGTGGTGGAGTGAAAGGGAGTGATGGAGTACTGAAGTAAGAGTGAGGGAGGAAGTATCTACTTACTAAGAACATTCCAAATCGCATTACTATTTGTATGGTATTACATCACCCTGTTGAGGCTGAACTGACATAGTTGCCAAGTTAGGAGATAAAACACGGTATTCCTTTCCAAACTGAAAAATGCTATTAACAAGTACACTAAATATTGTATGGAATTAAGAAATTCTTTTACCATATTGGCGTTTTGATTAATTCAAATTACGACACTATAGATCTTTTGAATTACAATTCTGTTACCATATTGGCGTTTTGAATAATTCCCATTGCGACACCATAAAATCACAGTAAGCAATAAAATATGCACACAAAAACATACTACTCTAATCATTAACACATCTGACAAAACAGCGACATTTCTATGATGATTTCATAATTTAGTTTTAGGAATTCTGATAAACAAAAGTGAGTGGCTTTCTTAATCAAATTTAGTAGAAATTCTTATGATGATTTATAATCAAATTCTAAGAATTTTAATAAACGACAATGCGTGACTTTCTGACATAAATTTAATATACTAAGAGACAATATTTCTTCTAAGGGTTTCAATTCTTTCGTGAATTAGAGGCATTTTCTCCTTTTTGTTGAGTCTGCAAGACTCCTACATCAAGCAGAACATCCTCTGTTTAAATTTGAACTTTTGGCAACAATTATATACAATCTGAATTTTTAAGATTTTATATTAACGATAAATTTAAAAAAAGGAATACAATTTCAATCAGAATCTTATATTTGCCTTAATAGAACGCAATGTACTGGCGTATATCTTTGCAACACAGAGGATATTTATATATCTTTCAATAAATTCTTTAGCTCCGTCTACCAGTTACTCAGGAGTAAGTTCATGGATGCAACAACCTTCCATCAAAGCATTACAAGTCGACATCGATTGAAGCTAACTCGTAAGGGATTTCAATGTCCCCGGCGAATTGGAACGAGCGGTGAAGATCTATAGACCTTGTGGTACACTGTGCTACTATTAACACGTGCTACCTTATGAGAGTTTACACGGTAAGGCTTTAAGACAATAACAATTATTGCCCCAGCTACAAAAAGAACATGATGTCACCAATTCAAGTGAGAATTTGAATAAATTATTTTGAGGGTAGGTCCGTGACTAGAGCTTTGGCGACAGCTATCAAAGATAATGTCACAAACCCAAAAGTCAGTTGGTGACTACAGGTGTTGGAACAGCAGTCAATGATAATGTCGACAACCCGAACGTGAGTTGGTGACCACAGATATTGCGACAGCTGTCAAAGATAATATGGCCAATCCATAAGTAAGTTGGTGACTACAGATGTTACGACAGCAAAGATAATGTGGCCAACCCAAATGTGAGTTGGTGACCACAGATGTTGCAACAGCTGTCAAAGATAATACCACAAACCCAAAACTCACTCGGTAACCTAGATGATACGATAGCAGGCAGAGATAATGTGGCCAACCCAAAAGTCAGTAGGTGACTCCAAATGTTACAACAGCAGTCAAAGATAATGACGCAAACCCATAAGTCAGTCGGTGATCACAGATGTTGAGACACCTATCAAAGATAATTTGACCAACACAAACGTGAGCTGGTGACCACAGATGTTGCGACATCAGTCAAAGATAACGTCGCCAACCCAAAAGTCAGTTGGTGAGCACAGATGTTGCAACAGTAATCAATGATAATGTCGCCGACCAAAAAGTCAGTTGGTGAGCACAGATGTTGCAACAGTAATCAATGATAATGTCGCCGACCAAAAAGTCAGTTGGTGAGCACAGATGTTGCGACAGCAATCAAAGATAATGTCGCCAAACTAAAAGTGAATTTATATAGAAGGGCCTGAATCCATTCACTATTATTGATTTCGAGCCAATTTAATCAAGTTGCCTCAAAATGAAGGAATTCATTCGAAAAAAAACCTTGAAAGGAAGGTCATCCACTGACCATTGTGACTTTAAGGCCCATCTAAACTAAGACAATAAAGAACACAAAGTGAAATAAAAAAAAAATCATAGATTATTATCGCAGTGTGGCTACCTTAAGATAATCACAAAGGAGAAAGACTTCACTATTTCTCAAAAGTTTTGGATTACATTTCTGGATACTCAAACGGTATTGGGTCACAGATATCTTTTATCTCTTTACCTTAACATATGGTTTAGCCGCAAGGCATAAATAAATAAGGATTACATCCTGTACGATTTGGTATCGAAATTTATAATAAGTAATATGTAATAATCGGTTTATATAAAATCAAAATCACACTCTTTTCAATTAGCAAAAGATGTGTGCATATTGTATATGTATACATACAATATATATATATATATATATATATACATATATATATATATATATATATATATATATATATATATATATATATATATATATATATACACACACACGCGCATATACATATGTATGTATGTATCTGTATATATATGTACGTGTATATATATATATATATATATATATATATATATATATATATATATATATATATATATATATATATATATATATATATACACACACACACATAAACATAAACGAAAATATTTCTTGACACGAATCTAAAAATCTTTCCCTGCGCATTCGAAAAAGAGAGAGTTCGTCATAAGTAAAAAGTGAATATTTTAGGCGGAATCCTGAATACACAATGCATTTCCGCGTTTGAGAATCAGACGAACAAACTTATTCTTGTTTTAAAAGTTTCCCCCGAGCAGGTCTTTTCAGCGTCGAGCCGCATTTACAGGTTAAAATTTCACTTGGGTCTTCGCAAAACCCTGGTTGTAATATTTTCCTTA
>NC_090766.1:48649459-48651959 GCF_036898095.1 Palaemon carinicauda | reverse complement strand
ATAAGATGATTAAGAGCATTTGTAAATGTAGAGAAACTGAAACAAATTGAACGATTTGAATCATTAGACTAGGGTAAAATAATAAGTAAATTAAATTATAATTTTATTCCTTTTAAGAATAAGATAAAAGATTATGTAAGGCTAAAAGATTATCCAAAGCTATAAATCTTTTAACAACCGAGTATAATAGAGTAATACCAAAAAAAATTAAACAAATAAAAAAACATGAAAAAAGGATTGGAAAGATCAACAGGAGAAATTGAAATTGTTTATTATTATTATTATTATTATTATTATTATTATTATTATTATTATTAGCTACGCAACAACCGTAACTTGAAAACAGGAAGCTTTAAGCTCAAGGGCTCCAACATGGAAAATAGCCCAGTGAGGAAAGGAAATAAGGAAATAGATAGAATAGTCTGCCTGGGTGTCCCCTCAAGCAAGAAAACCCTTACCCAAGGCAGTGGATCACCATGGTGCAAAAGCTAGGGCACTACCCATGACTAGAGAACAATGGTTTGATTTTGAAGTGTCCTTCACCTAGAAGAGCTGCTTATCATAGATAGTCTCTTCTACCTTTACCAAATGGAAAGTTATCACTACTGTAAACAATTACAGTGTAGAAGTACTTTTGGATTAGCTTAGTGTTTTCAGGTGTATGAGAAGAAGAGGGAATGTGTAGAGTATTCAGTGTATGTGTACACACACGGAAAAATTAGCCGTAACCAAATAGGGATGCAATGAAGTACTCTTACAGTGTAGTAGAAGAACTTTGGTTAGGTGTATGAGAAGAGTGAGAATGTGTAAAGAATAGGCCAGAGTATTCAGTGCATGTGTACACACACGGAAAAATGAGCCGTAACCAAATAGGGATGCAATGAAGTTCTCTCTGGCCAATCAAAGTCCCCAATAGCACTCTTGCTGTAGCGGGAATTTTTTATTGTTAAAATGTTTTGACTTGAAAGTTGTGTTATGGCTTATTTAGTTAGATTAAATAATGTCTTAGAGCATGAAATAAATCTGCAGATGCTGAGAATCTTGGAACTGCTGAAAGAATTCTGTAACTGTTGAAAGATATTTCAAGACTGTAATTGAATTTTGTAGCTTCTGGGTGAATTTTGTAGTAGTTAAACGAACTTGAGTCTTTCAGTGGGTAATTTAGACAATATCTTCTTTCCTCTGCTTTACAAATGTTCAATAAGCGTAAATAAGCTGAAGTTCAGACGAATCATGGTTAATGAAACTCTCTGGCATAAAATCCCTACCACCAGAGGTAAGATTGCATTAGTTTATGGATATTAAAATGTATTGTGGAGTCTACTGAAGAATAAAATTCTATCCACATAAATAAAAAAAAGAAAAAATAGTCGCCACCAATTCTACTGAAGTATAATCATTAAAAAAAAAAAAAAAAAAGGTACTAGCTAAAAACCTAAAATCTTTCCGCTGTTCACATTAAACATCTTTAGCGAAGAGGGGACTAAGCCATGAAAACTAGAATGCAAGGATATATAATAGATAATCCCCTCATCAAAGCAAAACGAAAATCTGTTTTACGTTCAATTAAGGAAAAATACTTTACTGCACGTTAAAATAATAGCTGTCGCCCGGAGAAAACTATTTTTCAAAAGTATTACAAAATCCACCGCTGTAATTAATTACCACCGCTGTTTCGGACATTGATCAATAACTAGCATAAAGAGTTTGCCTTAACAGCCCAGGGTTATTTATACAGTCTATTGAAAACTTTTATTTGGTTTTCCTTCCATCACA
The DNA here is from genome assembly GCF_036898095.1 of Palaemon carinicauda. NCBI lineage: Eukaryota > Metazoa > Arthropoda > Malacostraca > Decapoda > Palaemonidae > Palaemon > Palaemon carinicauda. The sequence goes on along the minus strand of NC_090766.1, from coordinate 48,650,183 downwards.
AAGCACGTAATAGATTTATCACCATCACCTTCATTAATTTTTTTCTTATACTATCTAAAAATACTTTCAAGATGGCAGCCGTATGCTCAGTAATGGGTCAAATATGTGAGGAAATTATACCAAAGAATATTGCGCTCTCTCTCTCTCTCACTCTCTCTTCTCTCTCTCTCTCTCTCTCTCTCTCTCTCTCTCTCCTCTCCTCTCTCTCTCTCTCTTTGCACAAACACACACACATTATATATATATATATATATATATATATATATATATATATATATATATATATATATATATATATATATATATATATATATATATATATTTGGTCACGCTGAACGACAAGGCATGACTACTGGTCTCTCCCCGTTCTTTGGGTAGGAGGGGAAATGAGTAACCATACCCTGGTGAGAGGGGTCGTTATTAAGAAACGAGGAGGGGGTGTGAAGGATTGAATCTGTGTCTTGTGTGTGCGCGCGTGTGTGTGTTTGTGTGTTTGTGCATATCTACGAGTATGTAAATATTTAGCCATCATTTTTGAGGAGTCGCATACACTAGCAATGTCATAATGTTATAAAAAAAAAAAAGTGAAAATTTCATTACAATAGTTATGAAAACACTTATATCAATCATCAAGACATACGTTCAGCAACTATCAAAATATATGTTGAGTTATTTTCTCTATCCACGCCTTATCTGAAGGACCACCCTTTCTATCTTCTGCCAT
>NC_090766.1:48629459-48641959 GCF_036898095.1 Palaemon carinicauda | reverse complement strand
CCCCACTCTCCCACAAATTGCCGAACCAGTGGGTTGTATTTAGAAAAGGGGGATGGGATGGGACGGGTTGAATCTGAGCGTGTGCGTTTGTGTGTATATCTATATAAATATTTAGACGAAATTTTCGACGGCTCTGGTACACTACTATAAACTAAAGGCTCTACACTAGTGTGAGGGTGGTGGTTAAAATAAAATTCTTCCTCTCCTCTAATATTGCTAATACGACTACTACTACTACTACTACTATTACTATTACTATTACTAATCATATCTCCATTTCTCATACTGATGCGATTATACATAATAGCAACCCCTTAATTCAATTTACTCTAACCCCCCCCCCCTAAAAACAATGAATATTTAAGTAGTAGAAGCAACCAGGCTCCCCCAAAAGAAATCTCAAAGATATGTTCACAACGCGTTTGCATTGAGCTCACTATTACATAACGCTCTTATTTACGACAAAGATCGGCGCGCATACAGCGTTGTCAATGCGTTAACGGTTGCGTAAAACGCGTATTTACGACAAGGATCGTTATGTCGCTCCAACCTACGATCGGAGAAGTGTTTTATAAAAGCGCCACAAAAGGCGATAAAAGAATGAATGCAATTGGATGGGATTGCCTCAGTACGACCGGTTTACTGACAATAAACACCCCCCCCCCCCCCCGACAGCCCTCACTCGCACCCCCATGCCTTTTGGAAAGGCCAGGGGAAGCCTGAAGAAAAGTTGCATCATCCCTCCCTTTACTAATATTTACTATACTAATAAAGCATAAAGTCGTTACAAGAGGTTATAAGAAAAAGTTGGGAAATGTTTGTGTTCCTGCACACGTACATATACATGTACTATTATAGGCTAAACCTTAAAATTCTTGAAGCGTCAATCATCGTCTTCATAGCAAATGAGACAAAGACATCAATCAATTCACCAGTGTGTTAAGTAATACCTGCGTTTCCTTTGTTTTCTTACACTTCTATTGATGGTCTACGACGTTGACAAAATATTTTATATACATGAATCACCAATATTTTATAAGTGAATCATTTATATATGCAATATGAAATTCATACTAAATCGTGTAGAAATTCATCTACAGCTGTTTTGTTCTTAAAGAATTGTATTCATTGTAGCCTACTGTATTACCCACTACTCTCATCCCTTTTTTCCTTACCCGAAAGTAAATGTTACGCCGACAGCGCTTTCTTCTCTTTTCCATCAAATGGATACGAACAGTAGCATTTACTTGCAAGTTGAACTAGTTACAGGTATAGCACTCAATGTCAAAACAAAGTATGTATCATACGATTAGAAATATATTTAATATATGTTGACAAGTTTTGTAGAGCTTTGGATCATTAAGGGAACTTCTAACTAAATTCGCCACGCAAATACAAGGTTGGTTCCTTTAATTTCACTGTTGTTACTGTTTTCTTGTTCGTGTTTTGTAAATACAGCTATAGGAAACTCTAGTTTAAACCTTTTACTTCACTGAAAGGTGCTACCTGTTCCTTGGAGCTGTTTATAACCAGTAAAGAAGAAATGCTGTACCTAGCGATTCATTGCCTGGCTGCTCTGACCCAATTTCTCACTCATGTCCATAGCGATTGATTGCCTGGGTGTTTTGACCCAATTTCCCACCGACGTTTCTAGCAATTGCTTGCCTGGTTGCTCTGACTCAATTTCCCACCGACGTCCCTAGCGATTAATTGTCTGGCTGATCTGACCCAATTTCTTACCCTTGTCTATAGAAATTGATAGCCAGGCGTTCCTAGCCATTGATTAACTGGATGCTTTAAACCAATTTCCCACTGACGTTCCTAGCGATTGATTGCCAGGCTGCTCTGACCCAATTTCGCACCCATGTCCATAGCGATTGATTTCCTGGATGCTTTGGCCCAATTTCCCAGAGACGTTCCTACCAATTGATTAACTGGATGCTCTGACCCAATTTCCCACCGACGTTCCTAACGATCGATTGCCAGGCTGCTCTGACTCAATTTCCCACCAATGTCCCTAGAGATTGACTGCCGGACTGATTTGACCTAATTTCCCACCGACGTCTCTAGTAAAGGATTGCCTGGCTGCTTTGACATAATTTCCCACCCATGTTCATTGCAATTGATTGCCTGGATGCTTTGACCCAATTTCTCACCGACGTCTCTAACGATTGATTGCCAGGTTGCTCTGACCCAATTTCTCACCCATGTCCATAGTGATTGATTGCCAGGATGCTTTGACCCAATTTCCCACCGACTTTCCTAGCAATTGATTACCAGGTTGCTTTGACCCAATTTTCCATCAATGTCTCTAGCAAATAATGACCTGGGTCTGTAGCGAAGACTGCCAGGCTGCTTTGACCCAATTTCTCACCCATCTCCATAGCGATTGATTACCTGACTGCTTTGACCCAATTTCTCACTCATCTCCATAGCGATTGATTACCTGGCTGCTTTGACCCAATTTCTCACTCATCTCCATAGCGATTGATTACCTGACTGCTTTGACCCAATTTCTTACTCATCTCCATAGCGATTGATTACCCGGCTGCTTTGACCTAATTTCTCACTCATCTCCATAGCGATTGATTACCTGGCCGTTTTGACCCAATTTCTTACCCATTTCCATAGCGATTGATTACCAGGTTGCTTTGACCCAATTTTCCACTGATGTCTCTAGCCAATAATGACCTTGCTGCTTTGATCTAATTTCCCACTGACGTTTGTAGCGACGACTGCCAAGCTGCTTTGACCCAATTTCTCACCCATCTCCATAGCGATTGATTACCTGACTGCTTTGACCCAATTTCTCACTCATCTCCATAGCGATTGATTACCTGGCTGCTTTGACCCAATTTCTCACTCATCTCCATAGCGATTGATTACCTGACTGCTTTGACCCAATTTCTTACTCATCTCCATAGCGATTGATTACCCGGCTGCTTTGACCTAATTTCTCACTCATCTCCATAGTGATTGATTACCTGGCCGTTTTGACCCAATTTCTTACCCATTTCCATAGCGATTGATTACCAGGTTGCTTTGACCCAATTTTCCACTGATGTCTCTAGCCAATAATGACCTTGCTGCTTTGATCTAATTTCCCACTGACGTTTGTAGCGACGACTGCCAAGCTGCTTTGACCCAATTTCTCACCCATCTCCATAGCGATTGATTACCTAACTGCTTTGACCCAATTTCTCACTCATCTCCATAGCGATTGATTACCTGACTGCTTTGACCCAATTTCTTACCCATTTCCATAGCGATTGATTACCCGGCTGCTTTGACCCAATTTCTCACTCATCTCCATAGCGATTGATTACCTGGCTGCATTGACCTAATTTCTCACCCATCTCCATAGCGATTGATTACCTGGCCGTTTTGCCCCATTTTCTCACCCATTTCCATAGCGATTGATTATCAGGTTGCTTTGACCCAATTTTCCTTCGATGTCTCTAGCCAATAATGACCAGGCTGCTTTGATCTAATTTCCCACTGACGTTTGTAGCGAAGACTGCCAGGCTGCTTTGACCCAATTTCTCACCCATCTCCATAGCGACTGATTACCTGACTGCTTTGACCCAATTTCTCACTCATCTCCATAGCGATTGACACCTGGCTGCTTTGACCCAATTTCTCACCCATCTCCAATGTGATTGATTACCTGGCTGCTTTGACCCAATTTTCCATTGATGTCTCTAGTGAATAATTACCTGGCTTCTTTGATCTAATTTCCCACCGGCGTCTGTAGCAAAGACTTCCAGGCTCCTTTGACCAAATTTTTCACCCATCTCCATAGCGATTGATTACTCGACTGCTTTGACCCCATTTCTCGCCCATCTCCATACCGATTGATTGCCTGGCTGCTTTGAGCCAATTTCTCGCCCATCTCCATAGCGATTGACTACCTGACTGCTTTGACATAATTTCTCACCCATCCCAATAGCAATTGACTGACTGGTTGCTCTGACCCAATTTTCCATCGATGTCTCTAGGGAATAATTGCCTAGCTGCTTTGATCTAGTTTCCCACCGATGTCTGTAGCAAAGACTGCCAGGCTGCTTTAACGCAATTTCTCACCCACCTCCATAGCAATTGATTGTCTGAATACTTTGACCCAATTTCTCACCAACGTTCCTAACAATTGATTACGTGGCTGCTTTGACCTAATTTCTTACCCATCTCCATAACAATTGATTACCTGGCTGCTTTGATCCAATTTTCCATCGATGTCTCTAGCCAATAATTGTCTAGCCGCTTTGATCTAATTTCCCTTCGACATCTGCAGCAAAGACACAGTCTGCTTTGACCCAATTTCTCACCAATCTCCATAGCGATTGATTACCTGGCTGCTTTGACCCAATTTCTCACCCATCTCCATAGCGATTGATTACCTGGCTGCTTTGACCCAATTTCTCACCGATTTCCATAGTGATTGACTACCTGACTGTTTTGACCCAATTTCTCACCCATCTTCACAGCGATTGATTACCTAGCTGCTTTGACCCAATTTCTCACCCATCTCCAATGTGATTGATTACCTGGCTGCTTTGACCCAATTTTCCATTGATGTCTCTAGTGAATAATTACCTGGCTTCTTTGATCTAATTTCCCACCGACATCTGTAACAAAGACTGCCAGGCTGTTTTGACCCAATTTCTCACCCATTTCCATAGCGATTGATTACCAGGTTACTTTGACCCAATTTTCCATCAATGTCTCTAGCCAATAATGACCTGGCTGCTTTGATCTAATTTCCCACTGACGTTTGTAGCGAAGACTGCCAGGCTGCTTTGACCCAATTTCTCACCCATCTCCATAGCGATTGATTGCCTGGATGCTTTGACCCAATTTCTCACCCATCTCCATAGCGATTGATTGCCTGGATGCTTTGACCCAATTTCTCACCCATCTCCATAGCGACTGATTACCTTGCTGCTTTGACCCAATTTTCCATCGATATCTCTAGCAAATAATTACCTGGCTTCTTTGATCTAATTTCCCACCGGCATCTGTAGCAAAGACTGCCAGGCTGCTGTGACCTAATTTCTCACCTATCTCCATAGCGATTGATTGCCAGGGTGCTTTAACCCAATTTCCCACTGACGTCCCTAGTGACTGAGTGTCTGGCTGCTTTCACCCAATTCCCATCCGACATCCCTAGCACATCATTGCCTGCCTGCTCTGACCCAGTTTCCCCCCCCCCCCTTATCCATAGCGATTAATTGCCTGGCTGCTTTGACCCAATTTCCCAGTGAAGTCCCTCATGATTGAATGCCTGGCTGCTTTCAACCTATTTCCCTTCGATGTTCCTTAGTGATTGATTGACTGGCTGATCTGACCCAATTTCCCAACAGGATTGTTCAAATTAAATTTAATTCTCGAGAAAGACACAACTCTCCTTCATGTTACTATAATTCAGATTCATTATTTGAATGATATTAAAAAGTGCATGTATTTTCTTCCAATATATGGGGAGATACGCAAGTTTTTCTTATGTCAAAATGTAAGATTTCGGAAATTCCTGCCTGGGCAGCCGACCAATCCGATACAATCCATGTTAGGAACAAAATACTATTTCAAACACTGATTTTTACGTTTCCAACACAAATCTCCACAGGTCAGCACAGTTAAAAATGCATTTGGTCGACACTGAACAGTTACTTAGTTTTTATTTCGTTACTCCTTAATTAACTAACAGAGAAATAATTCCTGTCGGGGATGAGAAAAAAAAAACTCAAGGAATACTTAAGAAAAAACTCTCAAAGACTACTTAAGAAAAAAACTCTCACGGACTACTTATGGAAATCTCAAGAACTACACTAAAAATTGAGTCATTTACGCTTTCTCAATATACTATTTTCCTTTATTCAATAATCATGAATCAAGTTTATTCCCTTCAAATATGGGCCTCGTTTCCTACAGCACTTCAAGACCCCCTAAATAGAGCAATTTTCTTCATCATTTCAAATAACTCTCAACACATATAAATTCGCCATGCAAAGATTGCCTTCGATTGGGTGACTGAATCAACGGCTTTTCGTGAAGGTCAGATTGGGTCATTACCCCCAAAAATTACTTCCGTCAATTCCACCCCTGGAATCCCAGGCCAGTCACCTGGTAAAGCTACTGGGAACGATGGACTTTTACCAGGTTGCATAAATCATCTTGAAATTCAATAAAGAATTTGATAAAATTGCTTCGTAGGTAAATTGCATTTTCAGATATCTTTGTATTTTCATCATAATTATTTTCTTCTTGTATATTCATGAAATCTATTTTCTGCATATGACATTTTGTAATTATATACAAGAAAAAAAATATTACTAAAATAAGGGTAGGGAATATCCTGAATATTACAGTTCAGAAATTATAAGGCTTCCACTGTATACGAACTCAACAAAAATAGATTTCCGTACACGACACTAACCCTAAATTCAAAAGTTTTCTACAATTTCATAAAAATCACCTCTATAACGGCTTTAGTTACTGAACAAAATTGATCTAAATGACAATAAATCCGGAGATGAAAGTACGTATAATGTGCTAACGCAAACTTCATTCCAACGGACAGCGACTTTATTTCACCAGACAGCAAGCTTTTATAACAATAGTTTCCGTGAAGGAAGGTTATAAAAATTCAAACAGATTGATACAAGTACATACAGACGGAAACAAGTTATCAGTGCAAGGGGAGAGCGAAAAAAAAAAAAAAAAGCCGATACAGTGTATTGTGTACAAGCGTGTGATACAGGTGCAGCACAATATCGGTTACCACACATACGAATACAACGACTTAACTGTCGGTGAATATAAAAATAATAACTATCTTTATCCCAGACATGAAAAAGACATAAAATATGAAGCAAAGAGCAATAAAAATAAGAGGAAAAGGTAACCACGTCAATCAAATCAGATGAACGAGCAACTGTATTCCTCATATTAAAGGTAAACATAAAATGTACTCAAAAAACACTCAACATAACAAAAGGGAACGTTCAACAAAGGTGTCGAATATCCAAGATATCAGCTTCATGTATACTCACTGTGATCACCAAATAGTTATTGGTTTATAGGAAATGATTCTGGGGGATTACGAGTCAGTGACATCTCGTCACAGATAATGGGTTATGCAAATCAAAATATGGAAAACCGAATTAAAAATGCAAGTAACTTATTGACAACGTGATATCAATGTTAAGTCGGTTGTTGACCTTTGTTTCCGATAAGCGATGGTAAATAGGGATCGATTTCACTACCTGACCAAAGTGCTCTAGCAGTTCTATATAGGAACAAAGAGATATACTCCAAGATACACAGTGCATTGTGTAGTACTTAAATATATATATATATATATATATATATATACATACATATGTATGTATATATATATGTGTATGTATGTGTAGAAATCACGCAAGCTGATACGTAATGTAAATAAAATATGTATTATAGCCACAAAGTACTAACTCCAATAATTCCTCATTCTGTGGCTATATATATATATATATATATGTGTGTGTGTGTGTGTGTGTGTGTAAATATGTATATATATATATATGTATATATACATATATATACATATATATACATATCTATCAATCTATCTATCTATCCATCTATATATATATATATATATGTGTGTGTGTGTGTATATATATATATATATGTGTGTGTATATATATATATATATATGTGTGTGTATATATATATATATATATGTGTGTGTATATATATATATATATATATCCACAATAGCATATACATGAAACAAATCTACATAAACATTATATTTACATAAACACTTAACCATACTTGAACGCTATTTTTATAAAATCTTTACTCTTGCAGACTCTCATTCTATGCCATCTCTCTCCTCTACCTACATTGTAAGAAGACTACATCGTTCTTCAAGCAGCTTATTGGAAACCTACCTGACTCGCAATCCAGGAGTCAGAAATTCGAACCTCGATTAAGGGTGACAGTTTCTGGGGGATTGGAGGATGTAAATGTTGGTGTCAAACAGAACTAAAAGCACATGGAAAAATTAATTCCCTCAAAAGGATAACTATATTAATGACAACTACTTGCTTTCCATTGACTGAGACCTGCAAAGGAATAAACAGAGAAATTCTAAACGTTACCTGGCCGATGTGGTAACGTCCCTGACTGGTGAACGCCCGACTGGGGTTCGAGTCACGCTCACACTCGTTAGTTTCTTTGGTCGCTGCAATCTCACCATCCTTGTGAGATAAGGATGGAGGGTTTAAGGGAGCCTATAGGTCTATCTACCGAGTCACCAGCAGCCATTGCCTGGCACTCCTTGGTCCTAGCTTGGGTGGAGCGTGGGCTTGGGCGCTAATGATATGTATATGCGGTCAGTCTCTAGGACATTGTCCTCCTCGATAAGACAATGTCTCTGTCCCTTGGCCCTGCCATTCATGAACAGCCTTTAAACCTAAACCACAAAATAAGTTGTAATTCACAGGGGGAAATTATAGATTCCCAAAATTCTGGTTTGGTCAGAGCGATTATAGTTTCAAAATTGATAGGTCCGTCAGCATACATTTACTTACAATAAACTGATTAAGTTAAAGTAAATACACATGGATTTGCAAGTGATGACGCATAAGTACATTATTATACATTTTCATTTATTCAAGTGCATTATTTAATCTCTCTCTCTAGTCTTCATTAAGCAAACGCAACTAACATTAACATTTCCTCTTGCTGCCACAATCCCTCTCTCTCTCTCTATCTCTCTCTCTCTCTCTCTCTCTCTCTCTCTCTCTCTCTCTCTGTTAATCTAGTCTCTATTAAGCAAACGCTACTAACATTAAAATTTCCTATTGCTCTCTCTCTCTCTCTCTCTCTCTCTCTCTTGATCTAGTCTACATTAAGTAAAGGCAACTAACATCAACATTTCCTCTTGCTGCAACAATTTTCTCTCTCTCTCTCTCTCTCTCTCTCTCTCTCTCTCTCTCTCTCTCTCAGATCTAACTACATATCCTCATCAGAATATCATCATCCTCAAAATCTGTAACTTTTGAAAAAAAAAATATATTTCCTTATCTAGAATTTTTTTTTAAGCAAATAGCCTGACGCTGGCTCATCAGTGGCTCCCATCAGGCGTGTGAGTGAATTAATGGACTTGAGCCAAGGTCAAATTGGGTCATTACCTCATGTCACTTCCGGTTATGCACTCTTAAAAGATACATGAAAGTTCCCTTATAAATTTAAGGGAAAATGTGGCGAGCGTTTTTCAGTTATACTAGGTTATGCTGTGTTAAGAAATCACTGGATTAATAATAAAAAGATTCAGACTTTCATAAAATAAAATAATATATATATATATATATATATATCTATATATATATATATATATATATATAAAATGTATGTATGTATGTATATATATATAAATATATATATATAGGCTATATATATATATATATATATACCCACACACAGTATATATATATATATATATATATATGAAGATTAAAAGCAGTACTTCCTACCAAGTATGAATCAGCTTTCTTTTATTACATTCAAAAAAGAAATTTCTACAAGATCATATATTTTACAATTATTTATCCATAATTGCAATACTTTCCATGAAAATCCCACTAAAGTAGGGCATAAATACTATAGGAAACTATTATGAAAAAAACAGCTAACAAGACCTATCAAAGTTTTCATTAAAAAAAAAAAAATGGATAACAATAGTTAACAACAAACTTCTGTATTCGAAAGGGGTTTCGTAATGGCAACTGAAGGGGGAGTGTCTGCCAGTGTTCGCAAACTATTGAATTTAACTTTACAATGATAACGTTGTACTCTCCAAGACTGCAATTCAGATTTATATTCAACAACTGTTCACAAAGCAAAAGCAAATTCATTTCTTTGATTACTAACATCCCTCTTCATTCGAAAAAAAACTTTGGAATCCTATCTCTATCCTCTTTCTTTGTTCCCAGATTCATTAGTTTCTTTCAAATGAATCAATTTCTTCTTGGAACTAATGCTTTCCCCAGACTGGAATAGACGAGTGAGAGAGAGAGAGAGAGAGAGAGAGAGAGAGAGAGAGAGAGAGAGACTCACATTGCAGGATTCGGGCCTGCTCCTGCTGCATCATAGGCTAATCAATCTCGCATTAATGGGCCTCCCTGCTCGCTAACCCAATGGATAATTAAATCAATCCTATTTTAATGGCCTAAATTAATCTAGTTCTGTTAACAGTGTTAGCCTCAAACCGTATCACGCGTTATATTGCACATTAGAAACCCGTTAGGCTCTATTGCGATTTCTTTTCTATATGACTCAAGCAATGATTTAGTCCGGACTCCCCGGTACCTAGGAAAAAGAAATTAAGGGATGTGACATTGAGTTGCAACAGAGGATGCAACACTTGGGATATAGGATGTGGGATACGAGATGCAAAACTGACCTGAGTTAAAGGAATCATTATAGCATTTGAAAATGAGATAGGGGTGATAGAATATGCCAGGTTCAGTTTAGAGAAGGGGCGGGAGATGCAATGCTAAGTTTGAATAGGGGATGCGATACTACTGAGAGTTCGCATCGGGAATGCAATATTGAGTTTGAATAGGAATGCGATATTGAATTCATATAGGAAATTCAAGATTGAGTTTGGATAGAGATGCGATATTGAATTCATATAGGGAATGCACTATTGAGTTTGGATAGATATGCGATATTAAGTTTGGATAGGGATGCAATATTAAGTTTGGATAGGGATGCAATACTGAATTTGGATGGGGATGAAATATAGAGTTAGGTTAGGGGATTCAATATTGAGTTTGGATAAGGGATGCAATACTAATTTTGGATAAGGATGGCATATTGAGTTTGGATACGGATGCAATATTGAGCTGAAAAAAAATCTAATACCAAGTCTGGATAGGAGATAGGGAAAGCAACACTGTTGGGATAAATGATCAAATACGGACTTTAGATACCAATGCAATACTGAGCTGGGATAAGACACGTGGATAAGGTACTCAATGCTAAATTTGGATTGAGGATCGAAATCAAATTATTTTAAAGAGGATATGAGATGCAATGCCACATATGGATTGTGGATAAGTGATAAAATACTCGATGGGATAGGCAAAGGATATAAGAAGCAATACTATGCTTGCATAGGTTTAGGCATTCTCTTATTGGGTTGTAGGGAGACTTGTTTGATGGATCAAAAGACGCACATGACCTTAAATTGTGGGATTAATTGATAACATATCGAATACACATTAAAAAAAAAAAACTATTTAACATCTCAGTTCATTGTAAATATATTTTATCAAGTGCCATCGGGAAACGAATGGGTCTTGTTTGCGATAATTTATAATGTTATATGAATGACATTAAAACAAAACCGATTGAAATAACAAGATATGAGAAAATGAATGATGAAAATACAATATTAATGCACATGCAGTTATCAAAATCTAGTAAAATAGAGATTTCAAACACGTGGAATACAAAAGAGAGAAAAAAAAACGCTATCTGATACTGCTCGAGGTTTCATCTATTTTAAACATAATTTTCCTCACCTGTATCCTTTTTTTTATATAAATAAAGTTAGAACATAGCATGCTAGTAAGAAGCAACGTTCATACAAGTTACAGGTTCCGCGAACATGATTCCATTGACTTTTTCCTACAATACTTTATGTACCGATCGTTAAAACTGAATGACCTCTGTAGACAATCAAATCGCATGGCGTTCGACACAGCAGGGAGGGAAATTTCAATGAATAACTAATATAAAAGTAAGAATTTAGGTGCGAGTTGCTAAAAGTCTTTCGTGACTTCAAATGGCAATGTGGTATGCTATTAAATACAGGTCTATTTAGTATACGAACGAAAAATGTCCTGGGGATAATGCTTGGAAGCATTTCAATGTTCGGAATCAGGTGTAGGAGGAATGAATGAATGATTGGTAATTATCTGGCATCTTGACATCAATGATCATTAATGCTGATTGGAGTATGCTTAATAAAATATTAATAACTTCAGATAAAACAAAATTAATAATTAACTTATAATAAAAAAAAATTTAGTATACAGAAAACGAAGGATTGACGAGCTAAGAAAATTTCCGGATATAGACTGCCATTGAAAGACTACAGTATAAACAGATGGGAGTGGAAAGACTGAGGACTTGGTCCAGCAGTGGACTAATTACGGCTGATGATGAGGATGGTATATGTATATACATTTAAACATCTATATGCATATATAAATATATATACACACAATACAATATAAACTGTACATTATACAAATACATATATATCCGGTAATAATAGTCTTCAGATAGATTATTCCTCTACATAATCAACCACAGCAGAAACACTTTTGATATATCTACAAATGAAGGTACAGATGGTCACAGGAATTCATGGTACACCTCGCTATGGGGAAGTGCTTCCATCACGCACATTTACTGCGCGGCGAGTTACTGCGTTTAGC
>NC_090766.1:48621959-48624459 GCF_036898095.1 Palaemon carinicauda | reverse complement strand
GTACGGCTTTTAAAGATTATCTTTATTTTGTTCTTATGTGCAATAAAAAAAAAACAATATCTCTAAACATGAAATCCCTTGAAGGCGGTAACTGTAAAACAAATTTTGCTTCCAATATCAAACGATGTTAACGAACAAAAATATATCGAAGGCAATCATCCACAAATCACAAAGACAAATTAACAAGGAAAAAACTTAAAATGAGAAAAACGACAAAACAAATAACAACAACAATAATATACAATAGTAATAGTAACAATAGTAATTAAAATAACGAAATGTAATGAATAACAATAATGATCCGCATCATAAGCGCCGTGAATATGAAATGAATCTACCATTACGTTCAAAACAAAATAATTACGAGATCACAAAATAGAATTTCTTGCCACTGACTAAAATTAGCAGTCTTGCAGAAATATGCAATTACCTTAGCCTCATTCAGACCGCTTAGACTTGATTGCGAACTGTTATTTAATAAAAAAAAATAAAATCCTTAAACAACAATACGCACACACACATGTACATATAATACACACACATACATACATACATACATACATACATACATATATATATATATATATATATATATATATATATATATATATATATATATATACTGTATATATGTATATGTGTGTGTGCGTGTGTATTGAAACTAGGAAGGCGTTTTTACAGTTACTTAACAATACTTTATTGTATTGGCTCTTCTCCTTATGGATACCAAAAACTTACTAAGCAATTTGCATATTTATTCAGTTTCGAGTAAGTATTTATTTTCATTTGGCCTGTTAGTGTTTCTTTCGTCACCAATAAAGATCAACAAAACTTGAATACCAAGAAAAAAAAAAAGAGTTAAGACGTTCAAATGCGAAACTAAAATGAAAAAAAAAGTAAAACAAAAAATAATAATTGCCAAACAGGAAATACGTTCCGAAAAAAATTGGATCATTACGTAATAACTCTGCGCTAGGATTTTAAAGTTCAGATCATTTCCAGGCAATACTACGGGCTTAATGGATTTTCGATAATGCAATGTAAGGCCGGAAATGGACATGAAATCGGAGTCGCAGAACTATGACTTCGAAGAATGCAACACTCGAGTGATCCACTTTATACAGGATTCAACAATTTTTAGGCAATTATATTTTATTACTTTAAAAAGAAATTTTACGGCCATTTTATACTTTTGGAAACTATTTTCAAGCATTTTGCTGTATTCAAAGCTATTTTACAAATGCTGTTATACTTTCACAACAATGTTTACAAATATTTGTTTTCAGAACTAATTTGGTAAGGTCAATAATACTTTAAAAACATATTTTATAATCGCTCATTTACTTTCGACAGTATCGGGCCAAAATATTTTCTCGTTCACAAAAAAACGTCTCAAAAAGCATTTCTATTTCGTTTTCAACATAGTAAATTGTACAAATAAATTTCACGTCAGTTCATGGTCTTATTTAATAAACATTATTTTACTCACTCTTAATAGGTTATCAATCCTCGTTGTGAGAAACTTATAGAGAATGACCAAACACCTCCAGGTCACCACTAACCACTTACACCGTCTAGCCAATTATTTCCTTCGCAAAAAGGGTATGTATTCACCTTTGTCTGTCTGTTTGTGTGAGAGCCACAAAAAAAAAAACTACTACTACTACTACTACTACTACTACTACTACTACTACTACTACTACTACTACTACTGTATCGATTCGATTTTTACCAAACTTGGTAGCCATGTTTTTTACCCAAGTATAAATCCGTAAAATTTTAGATAAAGTACGTCAAAGAACAAGTACGCTGCAGTACTTTAAAAATAATTGCAATGTTAAGTAAATGGCAAACATTTTGTTTGTTTATTTTTGTTTGTAAACATCATTACGAAAAAACTACTGACTTACTTTTACCGAAACTTGGTGGACATGTGGGGTAAGACCCAAGGACAAATCCATTAGAATTTGAAGAAAACACACCGAAGTACTACAGGGCACCAGCCACCCGTTGAGATACTACCGCTAGATAGTTATGGGGTCTTTTGACTGGCCAGATAGTACTACATTGGATCCTTCTCTCTGGTTACGGTTCATTTTCCCTTTGCCTACATACACACTGAATAGTCTGGCATATTCTTTACATATTCTCCTCTATCCTCATACACCTGACAACACAGATTACCAAACAATTCTTCATCACCCAAGGGGTTACTGCACTGTAATTGTTCAGTGCCACTTTCCTCTTGGTAAGGGTAGAAGAGACTCTTTAGCTATGGTAAGCAACTCTTCTAGGAGAAGGACACTCCAAAATCAAACCACTGTTCTCTAGTCTTGGGTAGTGCCATAGCCTCTGTACCATGGCCTTTCACTCTCTTGGGTTAGAGTTCTCTTGCTTGAGGGTACACTCGAGCACACTCTCCTATCTTATTTCTCTTCCTCTTGTTTTGTTAAAGTTTTTATAGTTTATATAGGAGATATTTATTGTTGTTACTCTTCTT
>NC_090766.1:48599459-48614459 GCF_036898095.1 Palaemon carinicauda | reverse complement strand
TATATATATATATATATATATATATATATATATATATATATATATAAATATATATATATACACACAAACACACACACACACACACATATATATATATATATATATATATATATATATATATATGTATGTATATATATATATATATATATATATATATATATATATATATATATATATATATATATATATATATATATATATATATATATATACAGTATATATATGCACAAAATAAAAGTATATTCTAATAAAACACGAAACACAAAATATCTTTCATTACAGACTTCCCACCCTAACATGACAGTGATCACCCCGTTGTTCTCTTTCTTCTAACAGTCATCTAACAATAAACAAACATATTGTCTTAAGCCTAAAACTTCAATCAACAAAAAACACGTGCGGCATTGTGATAAATGGCAACTCGTATTATCTCCAAGGAGAGAGAGAGAGAGAGAGAGAGAGAGAGAGAGAGAGAGAGAGAGAGAGAAGAAAGGAGCGAAAAAAAATGTCGTGCAAATTGGTTGCAATTCTGAGCTTACTGCCAAACACATTAGCCAACTTCGCCCTCAAAAAAAACAATTTGCCTAATAACTACGGCCATCCATCATTCAATCCGTGTGTACCTACCATTTCCTCAATCTTGCCTCCCTTCTGCCTATTATGTCACTGGACTAAAAACCCCCTACTTCTTTCCATTTTTGTCAAGCGGTCCCATTAGAGCTTAACAATCCCCCTTCATTTCTTTTCATTTTCTATTATAAGCTACCATTACCATGGTTCCAAACACAAACATTCGCCCCTTTTCAAATTCCACCCACACCCACCACCAACCACCCCTGTTTGGGAGGGGGGGGAGGCAGTAAGAGTGCCTTCCCCAATTCAACTCGTCAGCACGAGTGGTGGCCCACACAAGAGGAAAACAAAAGGCAAATAACAGACCACCCGCCTGCGGCCATCTGACAATTCTACAAGCTCGACAAGGGGTACAGACGGACTGGGGGATGGAGAGTGGGCTGTCCTACTGGGCCAACACCCGTAAGTCATTAATCCACTCTAACCTTCCCCCTCCCCCTCCTTTACGCAATGGCATAATATTCGCAATCAATGTCCTTCGTCCTTCCTCCAGGTCCTGGTATGAATCTTTGAATTAAAAATGCAAATCTTAGGACTTTTTGTCAACGCTCAAAAACACTCGCTATCATAATTAATTCAATACCTGATGAGGCGATATTTACCATCTCTTAAAGTGAATGTTCTTATAAATTTGATAATAGGAACAAAGTCCTCTGTTCTCTTGCGTTAATGTGCGTATCAAATCTAGTTTTTCGCTCGTCTTAGTTCTCTTAAGAGAGTCTTCTCTTTCTCCTTATACAAGTATTTCGTGGTTAGTATAATGACACATATTTCATTTAATTCTCCCCGTATTCTGAAAGCTTTTAGCGCTTAATTAGATTACGTATATATCTTTAATGTAAATCGCGAGTAATAAAAATCCGTGATATTTAACTAAAAATACAAATCTAATTCATGGTAGCTATTTGTGCTGTGCAACAACATTTGCAACATCACCTCACTCTAGTGGTGTTCAAGATAATTTCATTCCTTAGAACGACCCTTAGATGTCTTCCCTTTCATCTTTTATCAACTTCTGATCAAGAGTTGTGATGCTTCCTTTTTCCAATTACAGTTCCCGCAGGGTACGGCGTTGTTACATTATACGATTTTAATTACAGAACTCGAGTAAGTCTTCTTTACAATAAAACAGTTTTCTTGATTAATCCTCGCGTAAGTCTTCATTACAATGAAAACAATTGTCTTTATTAATACATTTAACATACAAATGTATACATATATACATATATCTTTATCTGTCATTTTACTGGTATAGAAAATATAACCCGCTACAACTTCAATGATTAGAATTTTTACAAGTTAATCTCACTAAAATATATCTAACTATTAGTTTGTTTGTTTACGAAAAAACAACAACAAATAATACGGCGATTATAAGTTTACATAACGACATGAATTCCAAAGACATTTATTCATCTAGCAATTATTCTACGCGTTTTTATAAGAAAGGATTAAGCCAATACCCCATCTATAAACTATGCAATAAGGATTAAGCTAATTCCCCATCTATAAACTATGCATATACATGTTAAAAAAAAAAAAAAAAAAAAAAAAAATTATGAGAAAAAACTTTTACTAATTCAAACCATCCATCCACGAATCCCCTAACCAGCACAAGGCAGTTGGGGCCTAGTTTCCATTCATGCATGATATAAATGAAACACAACTCTCTCATCAGTAGCCGTAGGACTCGTGTTAACACCGCATACCCACAGGACCCTTTAGGATAGGAAGGAAGAGGGGAAGGGTTAAGGGGCCACAGGGATTCCCTTGGGGGTGGGAGGGAGTTACCAGGCTTTGGAGCCTTTGGAGAGGGAGACTCAAGAGGGGAAGGACTAGGAGTCACATGGAACCATTGAAGAGGGGTAGGATGAGAATGAGCGAGGATCCCTTGGAGAGAGGAAGGGGCAAAGGAAAGACTTAGGTGGCCTGGGGATACCCTGAAGAGGGAAAAGGTCAAGGGCAAATTGAAGAGTTATGGGCTTTGCAGACCCCTTAGAGGGTGGTAAAGACAAGGGGAATGGTTGGAAATCTAGGGTATGATATGGAGAGGGGTTACGATGGAAGTGGGAGATGGTGAACAAGAGCAGGCTGGACAAGGGGAATGCAAGATCCCTTGGTTAGGGGAGGGCTAGATCAGCAGGAGGAGGGGGGCATAGGAGAGAGGAAGGAGATGGGTTGGTCAGGAAAGTGATGTGGTCAGAGGCAAGAGACAAAGGAGTTTAGATTGAGAGAGAGGGGAGAATCAAGATTGAGATGGTAAAGTAAAAAAAAGGGACAGGAACAAGAAGTTAATAAAAAGGACTAAACAAGGTGGGAAGGTGGAGTGAATCAAGCAGGAGACAATCAAAGACGAAGAGAGAGAGAGAGAGAGAGAGAGAGAGAGAGAGAGAGAGAGAGAGAGAGAGAGAGAGAGAGAGAAAACAGGACAAAACTTAAGGCATATAAAAAGGATCAAACAAATAGATTGTGAATCTTGATGGAGACAACCAAAGACCTATAAATAAAACGAATGGAACACTTGGGACGAAATCATTATTTTAGGAGTCAAACAAACACACCCGAAAAGACACCAATGAATATTCTAATTAAGAATTATAAGTTAGAAAACCGAATCAAATTGTTAAAAAACTATGTTCTAGGAATATTTTCTTTACCAATTAAACCCCTTGAAACTATATCAATTTGAATAACAATCAGAAACACGGGACTGATGTAGCTTAATAATTTCACTTAATACAATGCATTTGTTACCCTTGAAAGACTAGGGCAGTAAACCAGTCATTTCAAGTAGGAATAGCACAAAAAACGTTTGAAAATCATTAAATTTTGATTTTGTTAAAAAAAAAAAAAACGCATGTTTTCTACAAATCAATCATGACGCATGAAATCCTAAATAAAGAAATGTTGTCCAATTAATTTCAATAAATGCCTCGATTTCACAAGTCAAAATCATCTTACACGATGAACTACTTAAAAAGTATGCAAAATAAACAACTTACAATAGAATATTATATGAGTCAGATGATCCAGATAATCAAGAAAATTAATGGCCTTCATAATCAAAGAACATCAAAAGTTGTTCCATTGATGATGATGCTAAAAAAAAAAAAAAAAAAAAAAAAACGGATCATTAATCCAGAAAGCCATAAAAATTAATGGGTCGATTATCCAGAAAACCAGTAAAATCAATGGGTAATGACCACGATAATGACTAGAATTATTGTACTGATGATCCATAAACCATGAAAATTATTGAACCAGTTTTCCAGAAAACGGCAAATATTTATGGACCAATGAGCTACATAACCACGAAAATTTATGGACCGATGATCCAGATAACCACAAAAATTTATGGACCGATGATCCAAATAATCACAAAAATTTATGGACCGATGATCAAGATAACCACAAAAATTTATGACTGATGATCCAAATGATCAAGAAAATTTATGGACCGATGATCCAGATAACAATAATAATTAATGGACTAATGATCCATAAAACTAAAAAAATTACTAATCATGCAGAAACCACGAAAATTAAGGAACCTCATTTTCCAGATAATCAAAGATTTGTAAGATCATTGATCCATATAACAGGAAAAATTTATGGACCAATGACAAGATCCAGAAAATAATAAACAATAACAGTCATGGTTAAATGGACAGAATTCAATGGACCCTTGATCCAAATATCCATAAACACGTAAGAGACGACGATCCAGCTAACCAAGAAAATTAATGATTCCAATGGCTTAGAAAACCCAGAAAATTAATGCAACAGTGATCCAATATCCATGAAAACAGACTGATGATCCGTATAAAGAAAGAATTAATGGACCAATTATATAGAAAACAAATAAAATTAAGGGAACGATAAGCAAGATAACCATGAAAGCGAATGTACTAATGATCTCAATAACTACATTAGCTGACAGATGATCCAGATAACTGCAAAAGTTTATGGAAACATGATCAACATGAACAAGAAAAATAATGGCCCTAAGATTAAAAAAACAATGAAAATGCATGACCAACGGTCCAGAAAATCTCGAAAATTAATGGATAGGTGATGCAGATAACCACAAAAATGAATAGACTTGATTCTCCTGGCAACCAGTAAAATGAATGGGCTGATAATTAAGGAGACTACAAAAATTGATATTTTGATGACAGAACCCCAGGAAAATTTATGGATCGATGATCCCGATAACCAAGAAAAATTACGGACTGGTGATCCAGATAACCACGAAAAATTATGGACTGATGATCCAGATATCCACGAAAATTCATGGACCTGTGATTCAAATAACCACGAAAAATTATGGATCAGTGTTCCAGATAACCACAAAAATTTATGGACCGATGATCCACATAACCACGAAAATTTATGGACAGATGATCCACATAACCACGAAAATTCATGGACTGATGATCCACATAACCACGAAAATTTATGGACCGATGATCCACATAACCACGAAAATTTATAGACCGATGATCCATATAACCACGAAATTTATGGAACGATGATTTAGATAACCACGAAAATATAAGGACCGATGATCCAAATAACCATGAAAATTTATAGACCGATGATCCAGATAACCACAAAAATTTATGATCAATGATCCAATTAACCACGAAAATTTATGGACCAGCGATCCAGATAACCACGAAAATTTATAGACCGATAATCCAGATAACCATGAAAATTTATAGATCGATGATCCAGATAACCACAAAAATTTATGATCAATGATCCAATTAACCACGAAAATTTATGGACCAGCGATCCAGATAACCACGAAAATTTATGGACCGATAATCCAGATAACCATGAAAATTTATAGATCGATGATCCAGATAACCACGAAAATTTATGGACCAATTATCCAAATAATCACGAAAATTTATGGACCGATGATCCAGATTACCACGAAAATTTATGACAGATGATCCAAATAACCACGAAAATTTATGGACCGGTGATCCAGATAACCACGAAAATTGATGGACCGATGATCCACATAACCACGAAAATTTATGGATACATGATCCACATAACCACGAAAATTTATGAACCGATGATCCAGATAACCACGAAAATTTATGTACACATGAACCACATAACCACGAAAATTTATGGACCGATGATCCAGATAACCACGAAAATTTTTGACAGATGATCCAAATAACCACGAAAATTTATGATCAATGATCCACATAACCACGAAAATTTATGAACCGATGATCCAGATAACCACGAAAATTTATGGACACATAAACCACATAACCACGAAAATTTATGGACCGATGATCCAGATAACCACAAAAATTTATGGACCGATGATCTAGATAACCACGAAAATTTATGGACCGATGATCCAGATAACCACATAAATTACTAGAGTGATAATAAAAAAAACCAACAAAATAAATGATCCAGTAACAAGATAACAACGAAAACTAATGGACTAAGGGTTAGAAAACCACGAAAACTAACGTACCAATGACCAAGAATATTTGGAAAATTAACGTACCAAGGACCAAGAATATTTGGCAAATTAAGGGACCAATGTTACATGTAGCCTTCAAAATCTGATGAACCAATAATCGATATAACCACCAAGGATTTATTGGAATTTTGAGCCACATACCCATCTAATGGGCCGTTGGTGGAGATAACCATAAAAATTTTAATGGTTTGAGATCAGATAGAGCACATCACCCGAGTTAAATGATTGATAATCAAAATAACCGCACTTTCCTACCATTATTATTATTCTTTCTTTTTGGAAAGGAGGGAATTGTTCTACATACTATTATTATTACTATTATTATTATTATTGTTATTATTACTTGCTAAGCTACAACCCTAGTTGGAAAAGCAGAATGCTATAAGCTCATGGGCTCCAACAGAGAAATAGCCCAGTGAGAAAGGAAACAAGGAAAAATAAAATATCTTAAGAAGAGTAACATCAAAATAAATATCTCCTGTATAAATTATAAAAAACTTTAACAAAAAAAGAGGAAGAGAAATATTATAGAATAGTGTGTCCGAGTGTACCCTCAAGCAAGAGAACTCTAACAGGAACCGTACGCCTACAAACAAGCAACGCCTGAATTATAAGAAAGTGCATTTATCAATGCAATGACTGATGGAGAAATTAACCCTTCTCAAGTTCTAAACACAAGACCTTCGCACAGACCAACCATCGCTTGAGATAAACACTGAAGCAAATGTCAACTACAAAAATAGTAGTAATTACTTCCTGTATGACCTAATTTCTGTGACTCCAAGGCTCAAAAGAACGCGGCAATTACAGCAATCAGCATTTAGATTTTAATTGCCCGTCAGTAATTTTCCTTCCCATATGACATCAAGGGGAGGGTAATTGGGGATGGGGGTGGGGGTTGAGGGGGATTATTAAAACTGGGACCAGGAAACAATTGAATAAAGATAAAAAAAAATCGCTACTCGTGAACATTCAAGATCCCTTTCTCTAAGGCGTCCCCTTTAAACTGGTTTTCGCCCAGAGAAACTTACAGTCTAAATTACATCCTACCGTTTTCGACGACAGAAAAAAAGGAGACTTTCCTCGCTCCCAATTCATTAATCCTTCCATTTACACAGGATAAAGGATGGCCGTTGAACCGAAAGAATATCCCGAACTTGGAAAGAAAAAACCGGGTCAATGAAATTTAATTCCCTGTACAGAGGGAGAGATTAAAAGTGCTCCAATTAAATTTAGTTGCTGACATTTAGGACAATTTGTTTTTGAGCCCTTTGTTGGTATTTTCATTTGTTTTCTTCTAATTGTCTGAATAAAACCATACGACCACGCCATCTCTTTCATGGGACTGTCGTTCCTCAGAATAAAATTTCAATTTAATCCGTCGATAAATCTCTCGAACGAAGTTATTTGCACACTAGAAAGCACACGCGACGTGAAACGCACTCGGTTGCTTTCAATGAAACATTGTTTGCACTCGAAAGCGCACCCGCAAGCACGCTAAACGCAGGCACGTATTTCCCAGAGGAATAGAGGACGCTTCTGTTGATGATTTTCGTGATGCCTAATACGTTAAATATTGGCTATGATGCATTCATCACAGATGAATGGCCAATTCTTTTTTTTTTCTTCGATGAATCTCGTGATGGACGAGCGAACTTCCTCCAATTTAATGGAATAGAGAGATTATTGATGGAGTAAAATTAGAAAAGAAAATATTGCTGAGAAAAATATGAAGCAAATTAATCTCTCCTTCACTTGCTGGCTCCCACAGCAGTTCAGATGATGCAGGTTTGGGGACGATTGAAACTGTTGCAGGAAAGATAAGGAAATAAGTAAAAACAATACAAAAAACGGGTAAAAACAGAGACAGCTATGTATGCTTAGAAGGAAGACTACAGCTGGGAGGAAAACATAAAATAGTAGGGAAACAAACGGAAAAAAATGGAATCAAAGGCATAGCACAATCAGGGTGATTAAAACGAATTAAACCTTACGTACCGTGGAAAAACAAGAACAGGACATTCCTAAAAAAAAAAGATACCAGAGGAAAAAACATTTAAAAAACAACAACGCAAAACACTAGAGGCGCAAACAAGAAAATTAAAAGAGGAAAAATATGATACAGAGATGCAGTAGAATGAACGAATGAAGCCCGTTTACGAAAAAAAAGATATGGGAAACAAGAGCGCTTGGCATCACAAAAATTTGAAACAAATACACTGGTTTAAATAAATAATACATAAAAGAAAATGAGAATTAAAAAAAAAGGAAACGAAAAATCAGGGCGTAGAACGAAAAACAATTAATTCCCAGAAAACGAAACATTCACTAAACATAAACAAACTAGGGCAAAAAAAAAAGGAAAACAAAAACCAAATTCTAAGAAACAAATACATTAAAAAAAACATCGCAAGACAATTTGACGTTTGTACGAGATTTATTTCATTACTGAAATACACAACATGAAAAGAAATTCACCTACCGAAAACAATTAGCCAAAAACCAACTTCAAGTTTTTTTTTTTTTTTTTTTTTATTGCACCAATTTTTGCGAAGAAGAAAATATCCATTACGTTCCTTGGTATTGCGCCATACAGTTAAGGGTCTATTTATATTTTGTCGTTTCAATTTGTACCTAATGGAGAGTGTCTATTCTCTGTTAACGGTGGATATTTTTCTTAGTAAGTGGCGACTACGCGCTAACTTGTGAGAGGAATTTTTTTAGTTATACAATTAATTTTCAGGTCAAAGGTCATTCACTTTTGGAGGGGAAAGTCTTTTATATTCTATTCTTTAATCATTTTTTTTCACTGGATTATACAATTAAAGAATGGTCAGTCAGCCATTTTCCCCAGTCATATCTAATTACTAGTTTACGCGACCTGTCAATAGACGGCTAAATATTTAGATAGTTAGGCAAGCACACACACATTCTGCTCTTCCCGACCCTCCCCCTCTCTAACTACAACACAGCAGTTGGGGTTTCCGAGTGAACGTCTTGGGTACTCCCTCTCACCAGGGTATGACTATTCTCTCTTCCCCCTTCCCGAATATATATATATATATATTATATATATATATATATAAATATATACATATATACGTATATATATGATATATATATATATATATATATATATATATATATATATATATATATATATATATATATATATATTATATATGTATATATAATAACATATATAAATACATATATAACATAATATATATATAACATTATATATATGTATATATATATATATATATATATATATATATATATATATATATATATATATATATATATATATATATACACACACATGCTCTTCATAAGGCTGTATAGGGGATATTGCTTTTATAAGCTTCTGTAATCATAGAACTCTTTCCTCGTCCTCAGTGTTTTGGACCCTTCATCTAGCCTCAGATTATATGACAACACTTTTTTTTTTTTCAAATTTCAGTACTGCAAAGATTCGCGATAGAAAATTTTCAAATTAAAACAAGGGATTGAAAGTCTTCGGGAATTGAACAATTATTTCCCCACGTGAGATGTGACTTACCAGTACATGAAGATAAAGGACAGACTCAACATAAAAAAACAATCATATTAAAACTCGGATTTAAAAAATCTAATGTAAAACTATTTAAATACGGGAGGAATTATAAAACCCTATAAGAATCATATCGAGGCTTCTTTTTTAAGAACTTGATAACCTTGTGACGGAAGATACCAATTGCAGGAATAATTTACACTCCAGAGAATAATGAACAGAGCAACAATAATCCTACGAAATTAGGAATTCAAGATACTACGTGGCATAGCTTCACTGGTTTTTCCTTCATAATTTACCCCGACAATTAATATTTTCACCCAATTTTTTTCTCTATTTTGAATCACTCATCATATCTTATTACGTCAACATTGTATCTACTACATAGCGGCCTCATTACATTCACAGAGGTCAAAACCTGTACACATTGGCCTCAGTTCAGGCGAATTACAGCTCATGAAGATTGTCTCTATAATATCAAATGTTCGGACTTTTGGGCCCCTTACTTAAGACAAACCTCGTGCTTCTCTATTTAGCAAGGCTGGTATTATTCTAAAAGATTAAACATCTACTCGACCAAAGTTATAGAAATTATCCTCTATAAAAGAAACCACAAAAATATTTCTCATCTCAAACACTTCGTCATAACGTTACATGTTATCATAACATTGTGACGTCACATACCTGACTAGCATATTATGGCATTCCCGTATGTTAATATAAAAGATGACCAGATTCTATTTTTTTCTTTTTATTTTTATTGAGGATGTCCGGTCCCTTTCGGGAAAAAACAGAACACCGAAATGCCAAAGAGCTTTACAGGGAATTTTTCATTCCCCGTTCAATTTTATGGTTTTGATTCAAATTTCGAATTCCCTTTTCCACGATGGATCTAATGAAAGAATATGGGGTCTTTTAATTTTCACGGCTTGGCTAATTTAGTCCAGTCGACCTAAAATATGACATGGAGAGAGAGAGAGAGAGAGAGAGAGAGAGAGAGAGATATCTGGGTGGTTGAGAGGGAATCATATCAAAGGTTAAATTACTTCTGAATAATCTTTCCATCGTTGAGAGAGAGAGAGAGAGAGAGAGAGAGAGAGAGAGAGAGAGAGAGAGAGAGATCTGGGGGTTAAGAGGGAATCATATCAAAGGTTAAATTACTTCTGAATAATCTTTCCATCGCTAAGAGAGAGAGAGAGAGAGAGGAGAGAGAGAGAGAGGAGAGAGAAGAGAGAGAGAGAGAGAGAGATCTGGGGGTTAAGAGGGAATGATATCAAAGGTTAAATCACTTTTGAATAATCTTTCCATCGTTGAGAGAGAGAGAGAGAGAGAGAGAGAGAGAGAGAGAGAGAGAGAGAGAGAGAGAGAGAGATCTGGGGGTTAAGAGGGAATCATATCAAAGGTTAAATTACTTCTGAATAATCTTTCCATCGCTAAGAGAGAGAGAGAGAGATCTGGGGGTTAAGAGGGAATGATATCAAAGGTTAAATCACTTTTGAATAATCTTTCCATCGTTGAGAGAGAGAGAGAGAGAGAGAGAGAGAGAGAGAGAGAGAGAGAGAGAGAGAGAGAGATCTGGGGGTTAAGAGGGAATCATATCAAAGGTTAAATCACTTTTGAATAATCTTTCCATCGTTGAGAGAGAGAGAGAGAGGAGAGAGAGAGAGAGAGAGAGAGAGAGAGAGAGAGAGAGAGAGAGAAATACCGGCCATCGAGAAAGCAAATGACAATTGAAATTGGTAAACAAAGTAAGGTGATAGTAGAATTTGTTGTCAAAGAACAACATAAAAAATCACAATGGATGAAAAAACTATGTCCACAAATTCCAGACAGTCTGGAGTTGCATCTCAATGAATAAATAACACCAATAAATTAGGGCAGTTAGTGAACAACAAAACGAAGAGAGGAATCACTTCTGATAAATCTGTTACATACGAACGAAAGATGAAGCCAATCAAATGGAAAAGCGACGGTTGCTTAACAAGGAGAACACGAACGAAAAGAAAGAAAAATGGACTGAACGCTGCGAAAACTAGCGAGACGAGCCTTCCACAGAAAAGAAACAGACAGGGTTCGAAAATGATCCAACCGCTTTGATTAAACACACGGAAAGACTTTTTTATACAGATTTTGAGAGAACTGATATCTATGAGAGAGAGAGAGAGAGTAGAGAGAGAGAGAGAGAGATTTGAAAGTCTGCTAAGAACGCACTTCTCAGTATTCGTTATATATTACATGAAAGGAAACTTGTTTGATAGACCTTGTGTCAACTCAGGAGTTTTTGCTCTCACAAGTAGCAGCCCATATGAGAGAGAGAGAGAGAGAGAGAGAGAGAGAGAGAGAGAGAGAGAGAGAGAGAGAGAGAGAGAGAGAGATTGATTGGGAAATCTGATATGAACGCTCTTCTCAGTATTCGTTATATATTACATGAAAGGAAACTTGTTTGATAGACCTTGTGTCAACTCAGGAGTTTTTGCTCTCACAAGTAGCAGCCCATATGAGAGAGAGAGAGAGAGAGAGAGAGAGAGAGAGAGAGAGAGAAATTGGAAAATCTGGTATGAACGCTCTTCTCAGTATTCGTTATATATTAAATGAAAGGAAATTCTTGTTTGATTGACCTAGACCTTGTGTCAACTCGGGAGTTTTTGCTCTCACAAGTACCAGCCCATATGAAAAAGACAATAGAGAGAGAGAGAGAGGGAGAGAGAGGGGAGAGAGGAGAGAGAGAGAGAGAGAGAGAGAGAGAGAAGAGAGAGAGAGAGAGAGAGAGAGAGAGAGAGAGAGAAATTGGAAAATCTGGTATGAACGCTCTTCTCAGTATTCGTTATATATTACATGAAAGGAAATTCTTGTTTGATTGACCTGCACCTTGTGTCAACAATGGAGTTTTTGCTCTCACAAGTAGCAGCCCATATTAGAGAGAGAGAGAGAGAGAGAGAGAGAGGAGAGAGAGAGAGAGAGAGGAGAGAGAGAGAGAGAGAGAGTTTTGGATTGGTTTAGATGCACAGGATTTCCATACACGCCTTTGGCCCTATTTGGAGGAAGTTGTGCTAGACTCAAGCTAGGGGAAATAGTCTTCCAGCTTCCAATATATCACATTAATAATAATAATAATAATAATAATAATAATAATAATAATAATAGTGTACGAAACACGTCAATATAAGCGTGACTGGGAAGAAATTATATAATATATATATATATATATATATAGAGAGAGAGAGAGAGAGAGAGAGAGAGAGAGAGAGAGGAGAGAGAGAGAGAGAGAGAGAGACCGACCAACCACTTGGGTTGCAAGACACTGGGCTGACACCTACGTGAAAGTGATATATCTATAACAACTACAAGGGCTCGAGCAAGGCAAATTGGAATTCCTTCCTGAACAAATTCTTGGAAGCAAAAAATAAATAAATAATAAATAAATAAATGGGATAAGGGTTACATTTGCATTTAGAAAAGAAAATTAAAATTTGTCGCTATCCAATGGACTACAATGGTTATTTCCCCCGAATCAAACTGTGGTCATATTTGCCTATCTTTAATATTAACAACGTAAAACTATGAACAAAATACAACTTCATATTGTGCTTCAAGTAATCCTATTTGCGTACACGGTTTTGCGCTTGCGTAAGTGCTGACATATGTATTTATCCATGAAATCAACGATTTTAATGATCAGCAATTGTTTCAATTCTGGTAATAATAACCAAACCATTGAACTATCAGTTAAACTATCAATTACAGTTTTGTACAACAATAGCTTTGTTCTTCCATGCAAGCCTTTAATACAATAGTTATATATTTCTATACTATTCACAAGCATACAATACGTGATGTAAAATGGATATATACACGCATGAAACTACCTTTATTAATGAATGTATCTGCGCTAGGTAAACCTGGGTATATACTGGACGTCAAATTTTAACCAGGCTAATCAAAAAAGTCCAGCTCGAAAGCTGCCCCGGCCACACGATGAGAGAGACAGGGATTAATGGCTATAAATAGAGAGCTATACGAAAAACAAACACCGAGCGCCACCCCTCGCGTCAAAGTAAATGTGAGCAAAGGCTATAAAAAAAAAAAAATGAAGATTTAGTTTAGGTCTGAATAAATTGGGAAGCCGGCTTCCATAGGGTCCCTACAACTCTCACCATTGAAAATTGGTTAAATTGGACCACGCGATGAGATGCGGCATATGAGATGGAATAAATTGGCCGGGCGAGGTTTTACATATGAGATAAGAAGATGGAGAACTGGGATGGATAAGGAATGGCTAAAGGAAGGGAAATGTTAAGCCCGCGTTACCCATACGGCTTACGAGGCCTTTTGGGGGATTTGGAACACTGGAGTGTGTGGGATTACAGAGATTCTCAAGGTCATGAGTGGTTCAGATATTTGGCAGTTGGGGAACTTCGTGAACTTGATAATATTGCTAAATGTTATAACAACGGTGTAATCGATTATTAGTGGCTGATGTAGAGATGAGAGAATCTTACAGCCAGCCTCTCTCTCTCTCTCTCTCTCTCTCTCTCTCTCTCTCTCTCTCTCTCTCTCTCTGTGTGAGTGTGTGTGTGTGTGTGTGTGTGACAATTTTCTTTACCTACAGAATAATAAATACTTTGAATAGACTTCCAGCGGATGTAGTAAACAGTAACACGGTAAACGAGTTCGAGAATAAAAACTCTAAAATAAAAGCTTTAACTAAATCGCAATCTCTCTCTCTCTCTCTCTCTCTCTCTCTCTCTCTCTCTCTCTCCTCTCTCTCTCTCTCTCTCGTGCAAAATAATAAATACTTTGAATAGACTTCTAGCGGGTGTATTAAACAGTAACATGGTAAGCGAGTTCAAAAATAAGTTAGACAAGATCATAACAACTCTAAATAAATGCTTCAACTAAATCGCTCTCCAAAGAGCTCTCTCTCTCTCTCTCTCTCTCTCTCTCTCTCTCTCTCTCTCTCTCTCTCTCTCTCTCTCTCTCTCTCTCTCTATGTAAAATAATAAATACTTTGAATAGACTTCCAGCGGATGTAGTAAACAGTAACACGGTAAACGGGTTCAGGAATAAGTTAAGACAAGACAATAAGAACTCTCTAAATGCTTAAACTAAATCACTCTATCAAAGAGCAATCTCTCTCTCTCTCTCTCTCTCTCTCTCTCTCTCTCTCTCTCTCTCTCTCTCTCTCTCTCTCTCTCTCTCTCTCTCTCATGTAAAATAATAAATACTTTGAATAGACTTCCAACGGATGTAGTAAACAGTAACACGGTAAACGGGTTCAGGAATAAGTTAAGAC
>NC_090766.1:48572926-48577926 GCF_036898095.1 Palaemon carinicauda | reverse complement strand
CCATAAAAGAAAAATAATGTATCAATAAAAAAAAAATGTAAGAAAAGGGAAAACCAAATTTACATTAAAAACAAACATAGAAAGTCTATGAATAATACATACAAGAAAAATAATGTATCAATAAGAAAAAAGAAATGTAAAAAAAGGGAAAACTAAATTTACATTAAAAACAAACACAGAAAGTCTAAGAATAATCCATAAAAGAAAAATAATGTATCAATAAAAAAAAAATGTAAGAAAAGGGAAAACTAAATTTACATTAAAAACAAACACAGAAAGTCTATGAATAATCCATAAAAGAAAAATAGTGTATCAATAAAAAAAAAATGCAAGAAAATGGAAAACCAAATTTACATTAAAACAAACACAGAAAGTCTATGAATAATCCATAAAAGAAAAATAATGTATCAATAAAAAAAAGAAATGTAAGAAAAGAGAAAACCAAACTTACATTAAAACAAACACAAAGTCTATGAATAATCCATAAAAGAAAAATAATGTATCAATAAAAAAAAAATAGATTTACAAGCACATAACATTGGCAAAAGCTGTCGTTACTATTCTGACACAGACTCTGTAGCACAACAAGGCAAAAAGTTAAAGCATAAAAGCACAAAGTCATAAAAATCGAGAAGGTAATAAAGTCAATATGTTTTTTATAGCTTTGGTACACCTTTAATTGCTTGGGTTTTGTTTCCCTTTTTTTTTATTTACACAATACGAACGTGGCATCGGCTATTTTTGGAATCGGCTCAAGGTCAACAATATACACCAGTCCTGTGGTTCCGGCGACACACAAAAGGTCGTGATCTTCGATTTACAAACAAACAAGGAACCAATAAAAATTATTATTTTTTTTTTTTATTTTTTACATTCTTCCCATCGAAACTTATTCTTTTTTTTTTTTTTTTTTTTTTTTGCGTTTATTTACATGTGGGTTATTACAATAAGACCATAAAATTTCCATCTTCCTCTCGCGTTTAAATAACAATATAATCTCTTTGATATTCATGTAATGACTTCATTAATACCTGAACAAATCAAACTTTGAATGACTATTAACAATGTTAAAAGCCCTCCTCCTCCTCCTCACTCGTTTACTTTAACTACATGTCCTCAATGTTCACTCGGTTATGTCATTTAAACATTAACAATTAAAACCAGGAACAAATATAATAATAAACCTGGTAAATCGGTGCTAGCTGGTTGCAAGACACAAGATACTCACCAACACTCGGGCACACTATTCTATCCTATCTCTCTTCCTCTTGTTTTGTTAAAGTGTTTATAGTTTATAAAGGAAATATCTATTTCAATGTTACTCTTTTTAAAAATCTAATTTTTCCCATGTTGCATGTTGTTACTCTTTTTAAAAATTTAATCTTTCCCTTTTTCTTTTCCTCACTGGACTATTTTCCCTGTTGGAGCCCTTGGGCATTGTGCTTTTCCAACTAAGGTTGTAGCTTAGCAATAATAATAATAATAATAATAATAATAATAATAATAATAATATACGTGGACACACAGTTTTTAAGATCCGAACAGATCGCAAAAATAACGTTTGTCATACATGCACGGACACAGTTCTTAAGATGCGAACACATTATTATTACTATTACAAGCTATGTTTTAACCCTAGTTGGAAAAGAAAGATGCCATAAGCCCAAGGGCTCCAACAGGGAAAAATAGCCCAGAGAGAAGAGGAAACAAGGAAATAAATGAACTACAAGCGAAGAATAAATAGTCAAAATAAAATATTCCCAGAACAGTTACAACATTAAATTAGATCCTTTGCATATAAACTATAAACACTTCTAAAAAAAAAAAAAAAAAAAAAAACAAGAGGATAAGAAATGAGATCGAACAGCATGCCCGAGTGTATCCCTAAGCAAGAGAACTCTAATCCAAGACAGTGGAAGACCATGGTCAAATCCCCAAGACCAGAGATTTATTTTGGAGTGCCCTTTTCCTAGAAGAGCTGCTTACCTTAGCTAACCCTAACCAAGAGGAAAGTAGCCACTGAACAATTACATTGATGTAGTTGACCCCTTGAGCGAAGACTTTTTTTTTTTTTTTTTTGGTAATCTAAGTTTTTTTTTCTTTCTTTTTTTGGTAATCTAAGTGTTGACAGGTGTATGAGGACATGGGAGAATGTGGTAAGAATAGGCCAGGCTATTTGGTGTATGTGTAGGCAAAGACAAAGTGAGCCGTAACCACAGAAAGGGATCCAATGTACTGTAGTACTATTTGGCCAGTCAAAGAACCCAATAACTTTCTAGCTGTAGTATCTCAAAGTCACATAATTATTAAGATCCGAACACATCACAAATGGACCGTTCGTCTTTAGAATCGAATTTTTTTTATAGTTGTTGGGGATAAAAAATCCTGCTAAATAAACCTTCCAAATAACTAGTAATTGGCAAGCACTACCCTGTATTATGCTTATTTTCACAGAAGAAAAAAATCACTAGAATCAATTTTACAATAAACCATGACATTACAATATCAATAATTGATCGCATATCTATTATATTCTACAGTACATAATATCGTACAATCTCCTCTCTCTCTCTCTCTCTCTCTCTCTCTCTCTCTCTCTCTCTCGTCCTTCAAGTTAATAACAAAATATTTCTTTTGAGTCCTTAAATTCAGTCGCACAACTCTCTCTCTCTCTCTCTCCTCTCTCTCTCTCTCTCTCTCTCTCGTCCACGAATCCAATCACACACACATCCTTTGCACCACGTCCTTCCTATCTCTCAGGCGTTTGGTCCCAGAGCTCCTTCGACCACTTGACTCTAACCTCGCCTCCTCCAACTCCAGCAAGGGGGAGGGGGGCGTGGGGTTGGGGTCCACGCCCCCTATCCCACCTCGGGGGCGGAACGCCACCTCATTCGCCTTACAGCCATAATCCCATTGACACTGGTTGAAGTGGGTGATATTTTGGATGGAATCATGGGTGAAGTGGAAAATGGAGGAAAAAGGGAGAGAGGTTCCCACTAGTGGAGGGGAGAGAGAGAGAGAGAGAGAGAGAGAGAGAGAGAGAGAGAGAGAATAAATGTATTATCAAAGGTTATCTGATATATGTAAGAAAACGAAGTATGAAGATGAAGAAAGAGTTAAAATCAACAGGAGAGAGAGAGAGAGAGAGAGAGAGAGAGAGAGAGAGAGAGAGAATACTGTATATGTATTATTAAAGGTTATCTGATATATGCAAGAAAGCAAAGTATGAAGATGAAGAAGAGTTAAAATCAACAGGAGAGAGAGAGAGAGAGAGAGAGAGAGAGAGAGAGAGAGAGAGAGAGAATAAATGTATTATCAAGCGTTATCTGATATATGTAAGAAAACGAAGTATGAAGATGAAGAAAGAGTTAAAATCAACAGGAAAGAGAGAGAGAGAGAGAGAGAGAGAGAGAGAGAGAGAGAGATGTGAATCATATGAGATACGTAATGAATGTAAAGTAGGAAATACGAGACAGAGAATAGAGAGTACAAAGAATAAAGAATAAAGAAACAAAAGAGAATTCTGAAGAAGATCACGAAGAAGTAAAGCCGAGAAAGACCAAATACCGGGAGGGAGCGTAAGAACTCATTCCGCTCTGTCTCGACGGAGAACACACCTGAGCAATATAGCTCAAGTGACAAATATTTGCCCCTCAAGTGTCTCTCTCAGGCATCGAAATTGTCAGCCTTCCTTCTCGGGAGCCAAAGCTGTTTAAGAGATACGATACTTAAAGACTCCTTCACATCCTCCACTATGCCATCCCACTAACCCCCTCTCCCCTTCCATATTGACAGTAATGTTTCTCATCTCTCTCTCTCTCTCTCTCTCTCTCTCTCTCTTTGACTTTAATAACAATAATTTTTTTTATTTCATTAAGTTCAGTCTCTCTCTCTCTCTCTCTCTCTCTCTCTCTCTTTGACTTTAATAACAATAATTTTTTTTATTTCATTAAGTTCAGTCTCTCTCTCTCTCTCTCTCTCTCCTCTCTCTCTCTCTCTCTCTCTCTCCTCCTCGAACCAGTTATCAAATATGAAGGGCACAACCACTAAACAGAATCACCTTTATAAAGGAAGATGTCACAGAAAATAAAAGGATTCAGTAAGTCTGAGGCACCAGGTCCATACGGTATTCATCCAAGAAAGATTATAGAACTAGAAGAAGAGATAACAGCCCCCCCCCCCCCCCCCGCCCCATTTTAACAAAATGTAACTAGGCAAGGTTCCTCCAATCTACAAGAAGGAGCCAAAAGAACCTGGCAACTACAGACCTGTGTGTCTTACTTCAGTGCCTTGCAAAACTTTTGAATCAATTATAGTAGATACAAAAGTAGAACAAATAGATAAAAACAATATTGTGATAGATAGCCAACATGGTTTTAGACAAAAGCGATCCCGTGTGACAAATCTTTTGGATTTTTTCAGCAATATGTTTAGCATTTATGACAAAAGCAGGGCAATAGCCATCATATACCTAGACTTTCAAAAGGCTTTTGACGAGTTCCCTCATAAAATAATAATGCTTAAAATCAGAGAATAATTGACAAGCCACCTAAACGGATCAAAGACTGTCTGACAAACAAAAAACTAACTAACAGTTGTAATCAATGGAAAAACCTCAAAGTGGGCAACTGTTACAAACCCAGTACTTAAAAGATCCATCCTTGGCCCATTACTACTACTGATTTTCGTTAACGACATAGATTTAGAATTAACTAATAAAATAGCCAAATTTGCCGATGATACTAAACTAAGCATAAATGCTGCAAATTTAGAAGTAGAAGCTTTAAAAGAGTATCTAATGAAGTTAGGAAAACGGTACAGAAAATGACAAATGCCTTTCAACTGTGAGAAAGGTAAAGTTATGCATATAAGTTATAGTAACCCACAAATAGATTACTTACTTGCCAAATAGAGAATAAAAGTTGTAAAGAAAGCAAAACAACTAAAAGGCTACATAAAGTGACAATTCATATACAGAAACAAAAACACTGTACTACAGC
>NC_090766.1:48552926-48562926 GCF_036898095.1 Palaemon carinicauda | reverse complement strand
CGACACATTATTTATTGTATACAGTGAAAATGTTATGCGTAAACATAAAAAAGTGAGGTTAATCTAGTAAACAGAAAACAGAAAGCTAGAATAATGAAAGTTTATATGAATTGTTCACAAATAAAAGCAGTTGATCGGTGAGTTGATGACAGAAGGATGAGCCATCAGTAACAAAATAGGTGAAGTAGATGAAGGAATTTAAAAGAGCGAGGAATGTGGAGATGAGAGCACGTGGGTAAAAGTTGATTTATGCGAAAAGATAGATAGGTGTTTTGAGATGGTTTAAAGCCCACTCATGAATGGCTGAGGCAAGGGACAGTGACATTGCCCTAGCAAGCAGGACAATGCCGATCATATATATGATCAGCGCCCAAGCCCCCCCCCCCCCCCCCCACCCCCCATCGAAGCTAAGACAAGAGAGGGCTAGGCAATGGCTGCCGATGACTCAACAGGTAGACCTATAGGATCCCCAAACCTTCTATCCTTGG
The DNA here is from genome assembly GCF_036898095.1 of Palaemon carinicauda. Classification (NCBI taxonomy): domain Eukaryota; kingdom Metazoa; phylum Arthropoda; class Malacostraca; order Decapoda; family Palaemonidae; genus Palaemon; species Palaemon carinicauda. The sequence continues at coordinate 48,562,438 of NC_090766.1, read as the reverse complement.
CTCACAAGGATGGTGAGGTTGCAAGCATTTAAGAAACTAACGAGTTTGAGCAGGACTCGAACTCCAGTCAGGGACGTTACCAAATAGGTCACCACAACCCCTGTCATGTAGAAATAACAGGGGACAATTGGAAGGAAGAGGAATATGGAGTCATGGTGTAAGACTGGATAAAAATGACCTTATATCAAGGGATCGTTGGAGAGCAAATAAAATCCCGAGATCGTTGGAGAACAAATAAAATCCCGAGATCGTTGGAGAGCAAAGAAAATCCCGAGATCACTGGAGAGCAAATAAAATCACGAGATCGTTGAAAAAAAAATAAAATCCCGATATAGTTGGAGAAAAAATAAAATCCCAAGATCGTTGGAGAGCAAATAAAATCCCGAGATCGTTGGAGAGCAAATAAAATCCCAGGATCGTTGGAAAACAAATGAAATCCCAAGATCGTTGGAGAGCAAATAAAATATCAAGATCGTTGGGGAGATAATAAAATCCCGAGATCGTTGGAGAACAAATAAAATACCAAGATCGTTGGAGAGCAAATAAAATCCCAAGATCGTTGGAGGGCAAATAAAATCCCAAGATCGTTGGAGAACAAATAAAATCCCAAGATCGTTGGAGAGCAAATAAAATCCCAAGATCGTTGGAGGGCAAATAAAATCCCAAGATCGTTGGAGAATAAATAAAATCACAAGATCGTTGGAGAGCAAATAAAATCACAAGATCGTTGGAGGGCAAATAAAATCCCAAGATCGTTGGAGAACAAATAAAATCACAAGATCGTTGGAGAGCAAATAAAATCACAAGATCGTTGGAGAGCAAATAAAATCACAAGATCGTTGGAGAGCAAATAAAATCCCGAGATCGTTGGAGAACAAATAAAATACCAAGATCGTTGGAGAGCAAATAAAATCCCAAGATCGTTGGAGGGCAAATAAAATCCCAAGATCGTTGGAGAACAAATAAAATCCCAAGATCGTTGGAGAGCAAATAAAATCCCAAGATCGTTGGAGGGCAAATAAAATCCCAAGATCGTTGGAGAATAAATAAAATCACAAGATCGTTGGAGAGCAAATAAAATCACAAGATCGTTGGAGGGCAAATAAAATCCCAAGATCGTTGGAGAACAAATAAAATCACAAGATCGTTGGAGAGCAAATAAAATCACAAGATCGTTGGAGAGCAAATAAAATCACAAGATCGTTGGAGAGCAAATAAAATTCCGATATCGTTGGAGAATAAATAAAATCCCGAGATCGTTGGAGAGCAAATAAAATCCCGAGATCGTTGGAGAGAAAGCAAAATCATGAGATCGTTGGAGATCAAATAAAATCCCGAGATCGTTGGAGAGCGAATTCTGATGGGCAATCTGTATATGTATATAAAGCAACTTGATTTATATTCAGTTGTAAGTATATAAAACATGTTTTTTTTTTTTTCTTCTCAGAAACTCCTTTGAAAACGGGATACAGGTAAATGTTGGAAAGAAATTTATAAAACTCATAACCTGATTTTAAAACTGCAAACAGTTCACAGGAGCTAAAATAATACAATTAGACCAATAACAATAAATAACATATATTACCACAAACTAAACATCTGACCACCATTGAAGGATAACCCTAACCTATGTATAGAGGAATGGATAAATAACATAAATGGCGCATGGAAAATCAATTAACACTCTTCAATAAACAATAACCATAAAAAATAATAACAAGGAATAAAAATTGCAAAAGTACATAAAATTACATCATCTGACTATTGTTTTAGTATTGCCTCGTATTTCAGACACCATGACTCCCAAAACCTGCCACTTAAAGAGAAGAACATACGCCCCATAAAAATGTGGCGTTTATTTAGCAATAAGCATATATAACATAAAATTTTATGAATATTGGAAAAGAGAGAGAGAGAGAGAGAGAGAGAGAGAGAGAGAGAGAGAGAGAGAGAGAGGAGAGAGAGAGAGAGAGAGAGAGAGAGAGAGAGAGAGTCAAAACCTTTCATTTCAGACTCCATCAATTGACAGGTTTTAAGTTATATCACTCCATCATAGTAATATGGAAAAAAAATATGAACTTTTGCTACATCAAATATGAACATTAGCTACATCAGATGACCATGGAAGTCTTTAGAATCACATAAACCGAAGAGAATATTGGGAATGAAATCAATTTACAGTTCAGGAGAGAAAAAAAAAATGTGCGTTCCCTTATAATAACGTGGTCGTTACTGGCTCGCCACGATACGTCCTGGACAAAATAGTTATTTCATAGTACCTCCCGACAAATTACGACCGGTAATGTCATCATACGTTTCTTTATTCAATGTTTTTTTTATTTTTTTATTTTTTTTTTGTTGGGGGGGGGGGTTGGAAATAGTGTCATTATTGTACCCATAGTACATGGAATTAACCGGTTAGAAGCCTTTTAAATTTGCCCTTCCCAGTACTTTTCGCGTAACTAATACTGCCATAGATTACAGAATACTGATAACAAGGAAAAGATTCGGGTTGGAGACAGAAGAGCAAATAAAATCCAGAGATCGTTGGAAAGTAAATAAAATACCGAGATCGTTGGAGATCAAATAAAATCTCGAGATCGTTGGAGATCAAATAAAATCCAGAGATCGTTGGAGAGCAAATAAAATCCCGAGATCATTGGAGAGCAAATAAAATCCCGAGATCGTTGGAGACCAAATAAAATCCCGAGATCGTTGGAGAGTAAATAAAATCCTGAGATCGTTGGAGAGCAAATAAAATCCCGAGATCGCTGGAGAGAAAGCAAAATCATGAGATCGTTGGAGATCAAATAAAATCCAGAGATCGTTGGAGAGCAAATAAAATCCCGAGATCGTTGGAGACCAAATAAAATCCCGAGATCGTTGGAGAGAAAGCAAAATCCTGAGATCACTGGAGAGCAAATAAAATCCCGAGATCGTTGGAGACCAAATAAAATCCCGAGATCGTTGGAGATTAAATAAAATCCTGAGATCGTTGGAGAGAAAGTAAAATCCCGAGATCGTTGGAGAAAAAGTAAAATCCCGAGATCGTTGGAGAATAAAATCCCGAGATCGTTGGAGAGCAAATAAAATCCCGAAATCGTTGGAGAGAAAGTAAAATGCCGAGATCGTTGGAGAGCAAATAAAATCCCAAGATCGTTGGAGAGCAAATAAAATCCCGAGATCGTTGGAGAGCAAATAAAATCCCAAGATCGTTGGAGAGCAAATACAACCCCGAGATCGTTGGAGAGCAAATAAAATCCCAAGATCATTGGAGAGCAAATAAAATCCCGAGATCGTTGGAGACCAAATAAAATCCCGAGATCGTTGGAGATCAAATAAAATCCTGAGATCGTTGGAGAGCAAATAAAATCCCGAGATCGCTGGAGAGAAAGCAAAATCATGAGATCGTTGGAGATCAAATAAAATCCAGAGATCGTTGGAGAGCAAATAAAATCCCGAGATCGTTGGAGACCAAATAAAATCCCGAGATCGTTGGAGAGAAAGCAAAATCCTGAGATCACTGGAGAGCAAATAAAATCCCGAGATCGCTGGAGACCAAATAAAATCCCGAGATCGTTGGAGATCAAATAAAATCCTGAGATCGTTGGAGAGCAAATAAAATCCCGAGATCGCTGGAGAGAAAGCAAAATCATGAGATCGTTGGAGATCAAATAAAATCCAGAGATCGTTGGAGAACAAATAAAATCCCGAGATCGTTGGAGACCAAATAAAATCCCGAGATCGTTGGAGAGAAAGTAAAATGCCGAGATCGTTGGAGAGCAAATAAAATCCCAAGATCGTTGGAGAGCAAATAAAATCCCGAGATCGTTGGAGAGCAAATAAAATCCCAAGATCGTTGGAGAGCAAATAAAATCCCAAGATCATTGGAGAGCAAATAAAATCCCGAGATCGTTGGAGACCAAATAAAATCCCGAGATCGTTGGAGATCAAATAAAATCCTGAGATCGTTGGAGAGCAAATAAAATCCCGAGATCGCTGGAGAGAAAGCAAAATCATGAGATCGTTGGAGATCAAATAAAACCCAGAGATCGTTGGAGAGCAAATAAAATCCCGAGATCGTTGGAGACCAAATAAAATCCCGAGATCGTTGGAGAGAAAGCAAAATCCTGAGATCGTTGGAGACCAAATAAAATCCCAAGATCGTTGAAGAGAAAGCAAAATCATGAGATCGTTGGAGATCAAATAAAACCCAGAGATCGTTGGAGAGCAAATAAAATCCCGAGATCGTTGGAGACCAAATAAAATCCCGAGATCGCTGGAGAGAAAGCAAAATCATGAGATCGTTGGAGATCAAATAAAACCCAGAGATCGTTGGAGAGCAAATAAAATCCCGAGATCGTTGGAGACCAAATAAAATCCCGAGATCGTTGGAGATTAAATAAAATCCTGAGATCGTTGGAGAGAAAGTAAAATCCCGAGATCGTTGGAGAAAAAGTAAAATCCCGAGATCGTTGGAGAATAAAATCCCGAGATCGTTGGAGAGCAAATAAAATCCCGAAATCGTTGGAGAGAAAGTAAAATGCCGAGATCGTTGGAGAGCAAATACAACCCCGAGATCGTTGGAGAGCAAATAAAATCCCAAGATCGTTGGAGAGCAAATAAAATCCCGAGATCGTTGGAGAGCAAATAAAATCCCGAGATCGTTGGAGAGAGAATTCTGATGGACAATCTTTATAAGTATTTAAAGCAACTTGATTTATATTCAGTTGTAAGTATATAAAACATGTTTTTTCTTTTTCTTCTCAGAAACTCCTTTGAAAACGGGATACAGGTAAATGTTGGAAATAAATTTATAAACCCATAACCTGATTTTAAAACTGCAAACAGTTCACAGGGATCAAAACAATACAATTACACCAATGAAAATAAATAACATATATTACCACAAACTAAACATCCGACCACCACTGAAGGTTAACCCTAACCTATGTATAGAGGAATGGATAAATAACATAAATGATGCATGGGAAATCAATTAACACCCTTCTATAAACAATAACCATAAAAAAAGAATAACAAGGAATAAAAATTGCTATAGTACATAAACTTACATCATCTGACTATTGCTTTAATATTGCCTCGTATTTCAGACACTATGACTCCCAAAACCTGCCACTTAAAGAGAAGAACATACGCCCCATAAAAATATGGCATTTATTTAGCAATAAGCATATATAACATAAAATTTTATGAATATTGGAAGAGAGAGAGAGAGAGAGAGAGAGAGAGAGAGAGAGAGAGAGAGAGAGAGAGAGAGAGAGAGAGAGAGAGAATGTCAAAACCTTTCATTACACTCCATCAATTGACAGGTTTTAAGTTATATCACTACATCATGGTAATGCGGAAAAAAATATGAACTCTTGCTACATCAAAACTTTAGCTATATCAGACGACCATGGAAGTCTTAAGAATCGCATAAACCGAAGAGAATATTGGGGAATGAAATCAATTTACAGTTCAGGAGAGACAAAAATGTGCGCTCCCTTATAATAACGTGGTCGTTACTGGCACGCCACGATACGTCCTGGACAAAATAGTTATTTCATAGTACCTCCCGACAAATTACGACCGGTAATGTCATCATACGTTTCTTTATTCAACTTTTTTTTTTCGAAAAAATAAGGCTATTAAGGTACCCATAGTTCACAGGTTTAACGGGCTAGAAGCCCTTTAAATTTACCCTGCCCAGTACTTTTCGCGTAACTAATTATGCCATAGATTACAGAATACTGATAACAAGGAAAAGACTCGGGTTGGAGACAGGAGTGGTAATAGCCTGCTTTTGCAATATAAAAATCTATACGTAAAAAAAAAAGTAATTGTACACAGGCACACTATGCCAAATAGATACACTTACGCGTATAACCTATCCACGCAGGATATTCTGCGAGAAAATTACACCATTTGAAGTTATTGATGAACTATATATCTATAAATGAGTTATATCCACATCCTTGTATAGACGAGCCTATGAATACGAATGTGGGTACAAGTGCGTGTAAAGCACGCTAAAATGCTATTCACTAAGAGAATAAAAAGTAACCACATGTATTGTGCAATAACGCAGAGCAGGCATCTCTGTGGTAGTCTATTGAAAACGTTCTTGCCTACCGATCTGCCGGATTTGGCTCGAATCCCGCCCAAGCTCGATGGTTTCAAGTAGTGTCTGCAACTTCCAATTCATGTAAACAAAGGATCGGGGTTGGGGAAGCCTATAGGATAGGTCTATCTGCTGTGTCATCAGCAGCCATTACCTGGCCCTATCTGGTTGTTGCATGGGGGGAGAGGGCGTTTGGGTGCTGCTCATATGTATATATGGTGAGTCTCAAGGGCATCGTCCTGCTAACTTGGACATTGGCACTATCCCTTGCCTCTGCCAATAGGTCTCAATGCTGTGTGTGTCATCAGCAGCCATTACCTGGCCCTCCCTGATTGTTGCTGGGGTGAAGAGGGGGTTTGGGGGAGCCTATAGGTTTACCTGCTGAGTCATCAGCATCCATTACATGGCCCTCCCTGTTCGTTGCTTGGGGGGAAAAGGGGTTTGGGCACTAATCATATGTATATATGGTCAGTCTCAAGGGCATTGTCCTGCTAACTAGGGCATTGGCAGTGTCCATTGCCTCTGCCATAGATGAGCAGCTTTTAGAGCCTTTAGGCCGGGAACACACTAGCGACTCTGTGGCGCCACAAAGCCGCAGCATCATGCGGCGGGGATGTGGTCTCCCATAGGTTTCCATTGTTTTCAAGGCCACGCCACGCCTGTAGCGGGGATGAGCGACAGAGAGCCACAGTCGCTAGTGTGCTCCCGACCTTAAACGTACATTCACGCTCTACTTGGATGAAAATACCACTCACACCTCTGAAGAGGGTCTGTTATGCGATGACAGACTTCCCAGTGAAGAGAAAATGTCAAAAACGACAAAATACTACAGAAGGAGAATGTCAGGCCGGTACTCTTGCGCGGATATAAACAGATAACGCAAAAGCCTAATGGTGCCCTAAGACACCTTTGAGATGTCCTAAGACAAGCTAAAAAATATTAGAAGTATTTTCTTATCTCGTTCGAGGGGAATAATTATATATTGATCATACTTCCAAAAAATAATTCCAAACATAATCACACGAAAACTAGTTACATACACAATCAAGACGACAATTATAATTTTGCAACCAAAAAATGAAAAAAGAATTATCTTACCACCAAAAATATGTAATTTTTTCCATAATAAGAAATATGTTACATACTAACTGTAGTCTTATTAAAAAAAAAAAAAAAAAAAAAAAAAAGGACTTTATTATATTTAACAATATATATTCTATACACGTTAATTATTTGATTAAAACAGTCAATTTACACAGTACATAAAATATACATTTCACCGATGATGCAAAATGTCCTTTCATGAAAGCATAAAATATATAAATCATAACAGCTTTCTAACACTAGACATTCCACGAAACAGAATATAAAATGTACTTATATTGCCGGACACCAAAATAAAAAAAATATCATTCTACAGAAGACTATGCTTATTGTTTAACTGGAATATCACATGCAGTCAAGTTCACTATAAAATACAAAATATATAAAGTAACTCAAATACCAAATAGTAAAAATAACTTCCATTCCTTTAAGATTTTAAAAAAATCACCGTTGAACAATATATATCTATGAACTCGTAGTAGTGACGAATTCAAATTACGGTTCAACGGGGAAGTTCAACAAAAACCTGAACACGCGAGTGAACATACGTACACACACATACATATATATACACACACACAAACACATCTACCTGACATATCAAATAGGAATGGTTTTACCTTTACCTAATCAAAAAGTAATATTGAAAGTTTATTGCCCTTTTGACAAGGATGGTTATGGGGCGCTGACACGAAGCCATTCAATACAACAATAGTTTCTTGGGACTCCAATCAAGACACACACACACACACACATATATATATATATATATATATATATATATATATATATATATATATATATATATATATATATATATGTATATATATAATATGTATATGTATATGTATGTATATATATATACATATATATATATATATACGTATATATATATATATATATATATATATATATATATATATATATATATATATATATATCACATACACACACACACACACATATATATATATATATATATTTATATTTAAAACATAAATATCATCATCATCTCCTTCTATGCTTACAGACGCAAAGGGCTTCAATTAGATTCCGCCAGTCGTCTTTATCTTGCTATTTTAATTCATTACTTCTCCATTCATCATCACCTACTTCACGCTTCATAATCCTCAGCCAAGTAGGCTTGGGCCTTTCAACTCTTCTAGTGCCTTGTGGGGCCCAGTTGAGAGTTTGGAGAACTAATCTCACTTGGGGAGTGCGAAGAGCATGCCCAAACTATCTCCATCTACCCCTCACCATGATCTCATCCACATATGGCACTCGAGGAATCTCTAGGTTTCATTTCTTATCCCGTCCTGGCATTCAACTCCCAATATCCTACTGAGGACTTTCTTCTCAAATCCACTACAGCTGTTGGAGATTGTTTCATTGTAATACCACGAGTCATATTTATACTTTAGCGCGGATCTCAGTAAACTGATATATAGCTCGATTTTTATATGTAATTTCAGAAAATTTTATTTCCAAAATTTCCTTATCCTAGTCATTGTCTGACTTGCTTTTTTCAATCTTTCATTAAAATCAAATTCTATATACACACACACGCACACACATAGGGTTTACGTATCGCCATGATCAACAAAGCTGTACTAGCTAGGGCCACCCACAATAGATTGGTCTGCTGTGAGAAAATCAGACCAAAATCTCCCAGTATCACCAATCCGCAGTGGCAAGCGTGGTGATGAAAATGGCCAAACCCTAGACATGCTTAAGACATGTCTGAGGCCTTTGCTTTACACAGGGCTAGGAACGGCTGCATTTATTGTTGTTGTGTGCGAGTACCTACGTATCTATCTATCTATCTATATATATATAGATATATATATATATATGTATATATATAGATATATATATATATATATATATATATATATATATATATATATATATATATATATATATATATATATATATATAACACTCATCGACTAAAGCTCAAGTATACGCGCCCCCCCCCCCCAAAAAAAAAAAATAATCGACACAGAAGATAACAATGAATGAAAACGACGTTTCGCGTGAGCATTAAAAGGATGAATATGAGAAAACATTACTCATTGTGCGTGCTGGAGTACGTAGCACCTATTCAGTATGAAATAAATAATGAGTGAGTAATGAATGTGCGATACTTTTTTTACGTTTTATTATTATCTATAATTAGATAAAAGACCCTATATAAGTATTTTTAAAATAATTGAAATAATTCCATCAAAACTATGTACAATTATCAAAACCAATAATGAAATAGGCTTATTACCTCAATAAC
>NC_090766.1:48545426-48547926 GCF_036898095.1 Palaemon carinicauda | reverse complement strand
TTAGAAAAACAAAAAAGGCAAGACTTCCATTCTTCGAAAATCCAAATTCAAAGCTCATCAAATCACCGTGCTGTGAAACAATCGAACACACTTATTGTTTCCACTTGTTAGTAAAAACAAAGCCTAGTAAAATCTATTTTCCTTTGTAAAGATTCTTTTCATATTTCTACTGATATCTGATGAAATAGTTATTCATCAACTGTTCTATTCAAATAAGGGCATATATTTACATAATTCTACTGATATGAATTTAAGTGAACAGAAGTTCATAAATGACAGGAAAAAAATTACATATAGCGAACACACTCACATTAACACACAAACATATTTACAAATACAAATATATATAGCATATATATAAACATACGAATATATATATATATATATATATATATATATATATATATATATGTATCTGTATATGTATATATATATATATATATATATATATATATATATATATATACATACATGTGTGTGCGTGAATGTAAATACACATATACATCCCTAAAGGATTGATTAATTGAAGGACCCAGATATCTATTCTAACATGCAAATACTCATCTATATATCCTTTCCCTCCGAAGGTCATCCCTGCATATTTTGAGCTTGTGACGCAAGCTGAAAAGTTCCCCATTCTACGAATGGCCTTTAAAGATAAAGAACATACTCCTAATATAATTTACCTCTGAGATCTCTCTAACATTGACTTGGACAATAGAGATATATCCGGTGTAAATCAGTATTTCTTTATAGATTTTAATAAATCCTCTTTACTTTCTTTTCCTAAAGCTATAACAATGTAAATAAGAAACAGAATGCAAAATGAAAACTAGAATTGAAATATAAAACGTGAGAGAACAGAAACAAGTGCTTTCAACCATGTCGTGTGGATGCTCGGTGTGTTTATAAACAGATCTCCAGGATTTGGGGGGCAGAGAGAGAGAGAGAGAGAGAGAGAGAGAGAGAGAGAGAGAGAGAGAGAGAGATCAAATACGTTTCATAAGAAAAAGATAACTCGATGAAAATACAAATAAATGTTTATAAAATGGGAGTCAGATAGTGATGAGAGTCAATGTAGTACATAAGATAAAGGAAAAGTGATACAGAAGAATAAGATGCAAATTCTTTGGTAAATAGGAAGAAAAAATAAATGGAAATAAATAGATGAAAAAACTAAAGAATATAAGATATTCTAGTAAATATATATTCAACGTGTATGCATATATATATATATAAATATACTATATATATATATATATATATATATACACAGTATATATATATATGTATGCATATATATACACTATATATATATATACTATATATATATATATGTATAATATATGTATGTATATATATATATATATATATATATATTTATATATATATATATATATATATATATATATATATGTATATATATGTATGTATGTATATATATATATATATATATATATATTTATATATATATATATATATATATATATATATATATATATATATATATATATATCAGCTGCATTTGCAGACATTCCCTTCATATACTATGTGAAGTTTAAAGTTAAGAGGTTTGACATCAAGATAAGAAGAAAGGAGAAAAATAAAATATAAATTAAAAGGTTGAGAGTTGACTAGTTAACTAGCTAGGGGCTTGATAGATGCTGCAAAGACCTGCTAGTGATGGAGTTAACCAATTGATGCGTCAGCGTGAATAACACTGATGTCCGGCTACCAAAATATTTCATTAATTTTGTGTCAAGCTTAAGAGTGCAAAAGTGACAAAAATTTCCGATTCTGAATGACAGATGATAAAAGAAAAATTCAATCTGAATGATAGAAGATAAAAGAAAAAAAAAGAGTGAGAATGGAAGTTAAAGAAAAAATACGAGCTTGAATGATAGAAGATAGAAAAAAATCATGCTGAATAATAAAAGGTTAAAGAAAAAGTCGGGAGTGTGAATGAGAGAAAGTAAAAGAAAAAAATCCGAGTGTGAATGAGAGAAAGTAAAAGAAAAAATCCGAGTGTGAATGAGAGAAAGTAAAAGAAAAAATCCGAGTGTGAATGAGAGAAAGTAAAAGAAAAAATCCGAGTGTGAATGAGAGAAAGTAAAAGAAAAAATATTAGTCTGAATGAAGATAAAAAAAAAGCTGAATAATAAAAGGTTAAAGAAAAAATGCGAGTGTGAATGAGAGAAAGTAAAAGAAAAAATACGAGTCTGAAAGACAGAAGATAGAAAAAAATTAATCTGAATGATAAAAGTAAAAGAAAAAATCCGAGTCTGAATGATAGAATATAAAAGACAAAATCAATCTGAATGATAAAAGGTAAAAAAAAAAAATCAAAGTATGAATGATAGAAAGTAAGAGAAAAAATACGAGTCTGAATGATAGAAGATAAAAGAAAAAATCAATCTGAATGATAAAAGGTTAAAAAATCCGAGTCAGAATGACAAAAGGTAAAAGAAACATTTCAAGTCCGCATGATAAAAGGAAAAAG
>NC_090766.1:48532926-48535426 GCF_036898095.1 Palaemon carinicauda | reverse complement strand
ACCAACAATGACTAAAAACCATATTCAGACTCGTCTGTTAAAAGGACAGCCATCTCCCTCCCCATTTTTTTTTTTTTTTTTTTTTTGTTCCATGCTGTCAAAGTGTCAAGCTGCCAATACTTTAAATTACTTATCCGACTCAAATTGCATACGCGATTATAACACTTCGACACCTTTCTGCAATTATAAAATATTCATTTTCCATTGGTTGGCGAAATCATTCAAACGCACAGATTATTGATTTCTGATAATTCCCCATGACATTTGTCATCAGTAATTCATACGGAAATTTGCATCGATTAAAAAATCAATGCATACAGGTAATGGTAACAGAATTGCAATACAGGTAATGGTAACGGAATTGCAATACAGGTAATGGTAACGGAATTGCAATACAGGTAATGGTAACGGAATTGCAATACAGGTAATGGTAACGGAATTACAATACTGTACGTGAAGTCAGATTCTCTTCGGTCTATTTTACCACAAGCATAAGAATTCCAATCTAAAGGGGCCCATACACGTTCAAAAAAATCGTCAAAATTTTGCATCAAAATTTTGATGCAAAATTTGATCGTGTGTAGGACGTTTTGACATCAAAACGTCCGACACACAATCAAATTTTGCATCAAAATTTTGATGCAAAATTTTGACGATTTTTTGAACGTGTATTTAAGCCTTAACTCTCGTGTTACCTATACCAAAATACCTGATTTAAACTTTAAGCTCTAGAAATCGCCATGAATGGCAGACGCAAGTGACAGTGACAATGCCCTAGTAATCTAGACTTGAACCGTCACTTCTCCACGCTCAGATAAACATACACACGAACAAACATACGTATAAATGCACAAACAAATACTATATATACATAAATACGTAAGTGTATATAAATAAATACTACATGTACAGTATATATCTTCATTATCAGTCGTTGCTAGTTCATTGTAGGACAAAGGCCTCAGACGACTTTCCACTCGCGTCTGTTTATGGTCTTTCTATGCCTGTCTACACTAGCAAATTTTCTCAGCTGAACAATTCATCGTCTTCTCTTCCTTTCAATGTTTTGTTTGCAATCTCTAGGGAGCCATTCTCTTATTCTTAATGTTCATCCATTATCTGTCATTCTCATTATTCATCCTACACATATCCATTTTTTCTTACATGTTAGAATATTGTTATTATTATTATTATTATTATTATTATTATTATTATTATTATTATTAATTGCTATGCTACAACCCTAAAAGGAAAAGCGGGATGCTATAAGCCCAATGGCTCCAACAGAGAAAATAGTCCAGTGAGGAAAGATAATAAGGAGAGAAGTAATCAAAAATTAAAATATTTTAAGAAAGGTATCATTAAAATAAATATTTCATATATGAACTATAAAGAATGTACAAAAAAAAAAAAAAAAAAAAAAAAAATAGTGTGCCGGAATGAACCCCCAATCAAGAGAACTCAACCCCAAGACAGTGGAAGACTATGGTAACGAGGCTATGGCTCTACCCAAGACAATGGAGCAAAGGTTTAATTTTGGAGTGACTCTCCCAGATGAGCTGCTTACCATAGCCAAAGAGTCTCCTCTACCCTTACCAAGAGGAAAGTAACCACTGAACAACTAAAGTGCAGTAGTTAACCCCTTAAGAGATGGATTGCTTGGTAATCTAAGTGTTCTTAGGTGTATGATGACAGAGGATAATGTGTAAAAAATAGCTCAGACTATTCAGTATATGTGCATGCAAAAGGAAAATAAGCCGTAACCAGAGAGGAGAATCCAATATAGTTTGTCTGTGTAGTCAAAGGACCCAATAACTTTCTAGCAGTAGTATCTCAATGGGTGGATGGTGCCCTGGACAACCTACTACCTACAACTCTACTCTTGTATCCATGTTGCTTTTTTTCTCTGTTAGTGTTATTCCTATTATTGTTCTGTCTATTGATCTTTGAATTGTAACTGGCTTATGTTTTAAGATTTTAGTAAGGCTCAACTTACTTATGAATAAGTTGATACTGGTTGAACCGTCTGGTTAAATACTTTTCTTTTCTTAGATAAAGTGGCATTTTACTTTTCATAATCTCATTTTGTTTACCAGAAACTCTCTCTCTCTCTCTCTCTCTCTCTCTCTCTCTCTCTCTCTCTCTCTCTCTCTCTCTCTCTCTCTCTCTCTCTCCTCTCTCTCTCTCTCTCTCTCATATATATATACATATATATATTTATATATCTATACATATATACACATATATGCATATATATACACATATATACATACATATATAAACATACATACATACATATATAAACATACTTACATATATAAACATACATATATATATATATATATATATATATATATATATATATATATATATATATATATATATATATATACACACATACATATATATATATACATACATATATATACATACATATATATACATGTGTGTGTTTGTGTGCTCGTGTTTGTGTGCACGCGTGTGTGTGTACACTTCTAAT
>NC_090766.1:48517926-48527926 GCF_036898095.1 Palaemon carinicauda | reverse complement strand
CTATGATCATAAAATATGTTGCAGAGATAAAAATATTCCTTATTAATGACCTAATTAAAGCAAACTTTAGTTCCCCAGATATAAAATGATATGATAATTATCAGTGTTTATAATAACTTAGAAGAGATAAAATGTAAATAAAAATAATAATAATAATAATAATAATAATACCTATGTTCTGTCCAACAAAATAGCAGAAAGGATGGGGAAATCTGTTATTCATTGCGTTAATAACTGCATAACGAGGTAAGTTGGGTCAATAATAGATAATTGTATGTAATGGGACTAATTAGGAATAAGGAAAGAAAAATGATAGACCAACACATGACGACGTAAGAAAAATATTAAATTAATACACCATGAAAACATGCAAATGATAATCTTAACGTATTTGGAAACATATTTTACATATATACACGAAGACATACAGACACGAGAAAAAATTATTTAACTAATCTAGTTCATAACTGAATAAATGAATGAATGACTCAAGCTTTCTTACATTTCGACGAGGCGTGAATTTCTAGAAAGCTCAAGGTGTTAGCATTTCCCTGTAAGATTGAAAATGTAGACCAATTGGTGCTGTTTAGGTGATAATATTTCCCTCGTACCAAGAATTGCGAATATATATATATATATATATATATATATATATATATATATATATATATATATATATATATATATATATATATATATATATATATATATATATTTATATATATATATCAACAGAAACAATAACAATTTATAAGAAGCAAAATAAGGAAAAATTATCATGAAAAGTATATTTTAAACAATATCAAAAACCATACATAAAAGGCAGAATAATGAAAAATTATCATGAAAAGTATATTTTAACAGAATCGATAACATACATAAATGGCAAGATTAATGAAAAATTATCATGAAAAGTATATTTTAACAGAAACAATAACAATTTATAAAAAGCAAAATAATGAAAAAATATCATGAAAAGTATATTTTAACAGAAACAATAACAATTCTAAAGAAGCAGATTAATGGAAAATTATCCTGAAAAGTATATTTCAGCAGAAACAATAACATACATAAAAGGCAAGATTAATGAAAAATTATCATTTGAAGTATATTTTAACAGACACAATAACAATTCATGAGCAGAATAATGAAAAATTATCATGAAAAGTATATTTCAACAGAATCAATAACAAAACATAAAAGGCGGAATAATGAAAAATTATCATGAAAAGTATATTTCAACAGAAACAATAATAATTCATAAAAAGCAGATTAATGAAAAATTATCATGAAAAGTATGCTTATCTGGGATAATTTTAGACGTTAAGGAATCTCTTGCGTGCCAGAAACAGGGTGGAGTTGGGGGGGGGGGGGGTTGATTTGGAATGGCAAAGAATTGAAATTAACTCAAATGGATTATTTTTCAAATCGAGATTCCGTACGATTACATTATAAATTTGTGACCAATGGAAAAAAATCATATACTTTTCCAGAGAAAACGGAAAGAAAAGACAATGTATCCTTCTTAGTCCTTCCGAAAATATACCTAGACAAAAATATAATTTTCAAACGCATATTATCTACAGTAAGTCACCCCATATCATATAAACATGCCTTACAAAAGTTTACATATAAGACTAACTATTTAAATGTCTATAAACATGACTTCACCCATACGCTTTTTCCCTCAAATGGGCCGATTCTAGGTGTTACACTTATGGTTAACATTATTCCTATTGGGATGAAGTTGCTACCCCATTACCTATCACATAAGGCCTCAGCAAGAAGACTGAAGTCCACAACGAGTTTTATAACCATTCATAGTTTAGATCTTGAGCAGTCAGTTCAACATAGGCTCGAAAAGTGGGGAGATTGGGACCACTAACAACCAAATGCTGTCAACCAGAGCCCAAATAAACAACCCACTCAAGGAAAGACTGGCTAACATTGAATAGAGCAAGAACTGGAGTGGGTAAGACTGGGAGCGACATCTATAAATGGGGATTCATCCACTATAGTCCATTTCTTTTAGCGATGCATATTTGCACCGACTCGCGGCGGTGCCCTTTTAGCTCGGAAAAGTTTCCGGATCGCTGATTGGTTGGACAAGATAATTCTAACCAATCAGCGATCAGGAAACCTTTCCGAGCTAAAAGGGCACCGCTGCGAGTCGGTGCATATTTGCACCGACTCGAGGCGGTGCCCTTTTAGCTCGGAAAAGTTTCCGGATCGCTGATTGGTTGGACAAGATAATTCTAACCAATCAGCGATCAGGAAACTTTTCCGAGCTAAAAGGGCACCGCTGCGAGTCGGTGCAAATATGCATCGCTAAAAGAAATGGACTATAGTGAGGGCCAGTGCGGCTAGCCCAAATAGAGCAACATATACTTCGTGAATGTGATCTGGGGTCACCTGTACAGATCGAGACCTCTTGAACACCAATGAAGCAGCCAAGCAATGGATACAGTACTGGCATGACAAGAGATGATAACCATAGGCCACTACCAACGGCAGTCTAGTAAAAACAGGGTACAATTTTCTCTGCTTAGCTCAGCAAAAGTAAATGTGATTAAATCATTTATCCTCGCCTACGTCTAAAGAGAGAGAGAGAGAGAGAGAGAGAGAGAGAGAGAGAGAGAGAGAGAGAGAGAGAGAGAGAGAGAGACGTAAATTAAAAATGTCATCAAAGACATGTGATTTTACTACAAATACTCATCCCCATATTTAGTTCGTTGTTTACTGGACAAAAACAAAGACTTCAATGTAACATTCTCCACAAAAGCATATTAGTGGCATTACCATATCACAGATACCCTTTGATGTCTTGTTTCAGAATAAAAACCAAATTGCATGAAAAACGGAATTCATCAGATTACGTTTGAATCTCTGTACAGTAATATGACCTTTGTTGACCTTGCCCGGTTCCGCACCTGGGGCGTAGATGGGTCCCCTCGAAGCTACTGAAGTGAAATGTCCAGTGAAATCAAAAGGATAAAATGTCATATCAACAGCACCTGAGATTCCTACCCATTATATCTTCTGAAAATATATTATTCCAATTTCTTCCTCTTTCTTATTCAAGTTAAAAAAGCGTGGCAAACACAGAAGATGATCTAGTACTCACAAAGGTAAAACGTCGAAACTGTACACTACAGGAATAGAGGCAGTAATGGAAAAGTAATATGACCAGCTAAAAGTTTATCTGTTGTATCCTTATTTTCAGGGGACAAAATTGTGGAATGACCTTCCCCATAATAGAGTGCTATCGGTGGATTTTCAGAATTTCGAAGAAAAACTTTTGTTTTCTGTTGAGCAGGTGAGCGCAAGTCTTAATCTATAGTTTATTTGTTAATCATCTGTTTAATATTGTTATCTATCTTATTGTATTCGACATAATAATCTATATATTACTGCTAATTATTTTCTTCTCCAATTCCTTTCCGCACTGGTCTACTTTCCTAGTTTGGGTTTTTGGGCGTGTAGCATTTTCGTTTTCAGACTACTACTACTACTACTACTACTACTACTACTACTACTACTACTACTACTACTACTACTACTACATGGACTGGTATTGAGGCGATTCTTCATAAATCTTTTATTTCCTTCTTTCTTTCTACCATAACCTGGTATTAGAAAGTCAATTTCAATAACAAAACTAGCTAATAATGATGTTTTCAGCGTGAGACACATCAGAGGATAATACATTCCGTGTATATAGCACATTGAAAGGAGAATACATTATTCAACATTGCAAACTGTAAAGATCCTATCTGAAATAAAGTAGCATAATATTATGATATCAATCATAACTTAAAGAGCAAAGGCTACAAGTGGTTTTAAGACAGCGAATGGGTGTGCCCCATATTCTGTTTATCGAATGTACCTCAGTTTCTCTGTTCAATCCTCTATGATTTTAAGAAATTTTTCATTTATGTCCTTTTCTTGAAAAAATATATTTATTTCTATTATCATCATCATTATTATTATTATTATTATTATTATTATTATTATTATTATTATTATTGTTGTTGTTGTTGTTATTATTATCATCATCATCATTGCTTGCTAAGCTACAACCCTAGTTGAAAAAGTAAGATTCTATAAGCTCAAGGGCTCCAACAGGGAAAGTAGCCCAGTAAGGAAAAAAAGAAAAAAAAAGAAATAGATAAACTACAAGAGACGTAATAAACAATTAAAATGAAATATTTCAAGAACAGTAACAACATTAAAATAAATCCTTTCAAATATAAACTATAAAACCTTCAAAACGTCAAGTTTGATTCAGAAGTCGTCCAAAGTTGCTTTCAGCTAACCCATTCTACGCGGAATGACAATAACCCCATGTTATTACACTTCACCAACTTGGCCTGTTTGATTTCTCTTCTGAATAAGAACTAAATATAAGTGATTCATCGATTCACCGCCAACTCCGAAAAGTAGTTGAATGGATAAGTGATTTATGAGGTGCTTCACTTCACTCACTCTACTTACACGTGATTCAAAAGGAAAATATTCGATTTGAATGGCAAAAAGTTTCAAAATGGTTCGAGTCAGTGACGTTCAGATTCAAAGATACTTTATTTGAATAAAATTAAAACTAAGACACTTCGCGTGAATCAATTTCAAAATCAAAGATACTTAATTTCAAAAGTCTTACATATGAAGATACATTCTTTCTGATAGTGTAACTTAGTAAAATTAATGTGGTAAAAGAATTTGACTTCTGGCGGAAAATGAGTTAATGTTTGTAAATGCTTCTTTTAGGAACAGACGTACAGTTGGAAACAGGAATTTCAGGAACACCTCGATCTAAGAAAATTCACCCTGTCACACACTAACTGCGCGGCTAGTTATTGCGTGTAGCCCCACAAGCCATCTTTGCCATCTCTCTCTTCCCTCTACAGTATCTGTTCACTTACTCCCCGCGCAGCGAGGGTGTGACAGGGCGCATATCCTCAAGAGAGAGGTGCGCCAAGAACTCCTGCAGCCCACAGTACACTTAAAGACACATATGCGCTATGTCATAATAATATCCTTATGATTCCATTATACTTGATTTATAAACAGTATTTAATTGAAAACACGCATGAGCAGATATTGCTAAAATTTAAAATCTGTAATAGCGTACAAAAATCGTAATAATGAAAAAAAAAAAAAAAGAGAACAAAAGACTACTCTCCTCTCTCAATAAATCAATAAAACGTCAAGTAACTGTTGCCCCGCAGAATTCAGACTTTAATATTGCAAAGCCCTACCGATACAATAAAGGAGCATGAACAAATAATTAGAAAAAAAATAATCAAATAATTACTAAAAAAAAAAAGAAACAATAATAATTTAGATATCTAAAAAAAAAGGGGGGAGGTATTTTTAGGAGCTATGAGCCAATTTGTACTTATCTTGCATACACACACACATATCTATATGTGTGTATATATATATATATATATATATATATATATATATATATATATATATATACACTGTATATAGATAGATAGATATATGTTTATATATTTCATATATATATATATATATATATATATATACATGTATGATTATATTTTTTATATATACACACACACACACACATATATATATATATATATATATATATATATATATATATATATATATATATACAGTATATATATACAACCTAGTCTATTTACTGTTGGGAAACTTTGAAATCTTGACAACAAAGGACCAATAGCCTTATATTTTGGCTACCTCTTATTAGGAATTTTATAGTGTGTTTATTGATTACATTTTGTTGATTTATAACAAACTAATTACTTTGATCATTATCGGTACATGTTATATATTTTTCTAAATAAATAGATCGCATTTATAGAAAGCCAGGTTGATATTTCTGATTTTCTGAAAAAATAATTTTTTTTCAAAACTAATCTCGATTATACTGTTCACCCAAAATATTGTTTTATCTTCAAGAGGTATTATTGGATGGACGGACAAGTGAGTTTCTTCTGTTAAATTGTTATTATTGCCATACCCAGTTCCCCTGAGGATGTCTAAATAAAACAAAACCAGTCTTTATCTTTGTTTAAGCTTCATTTTCACACACACACACAAACACATATACATACATACATACAAACATACATACAAACACCACACACACACATATATATACTGTATATATATATATATATATATATATATATATATATATATATATATATATATAAATATATCTATATATACATACATATATATACATATATATATATATATATATATATATATATATATATATTTATATATATATATATATATATATATATATATATATATATATATATATATTTATATATAGCTAATGTATATATAGTACATGTGTGTATATATATACATACATATAAAATATATAGTATAGGTGTGTGTGTATGTATGTATGTATGTATGTATATATATATATATATATATATATATATATATATATATATATATGTATATATATATATATATATATATATATAAATGAACTTGTATAATATTCCTTCATATCACTTAAAAAC
This sequence comes from Palaemon carinicauda, assembly GCF_036898095.1. NCBI lineage: Eukaryota > Metazoa > Arthropoda > Malacostraca > Decapoda > Palaemonidae > Palaemon > Palaemon carinicauda. The sequence continues at coordinate 48,521,384 of NC_090766.1, read as the reverse complement.
AACAATAACAGCAATATCAAATGTAATAATAATAATAATAATAATAATAATAATAATAATAATAATAATAAACTATAGTTTGTTCCTAATACTTTAAGACAGGGATGCTTTACGTAATAAAAAATAAAGACCAAGTACATAACCTAATATCATCAAATAAACGCACCATTTTTAGGCTGCATTCACTTTACAACATTCATATTCGTAATAAAACCTGAAGGGGTAAAACGAACAGAACATGGATAAAGTTTATTACAAAACAATTATCATCACAGAACCGGAAAGAGAGGAAAAAGTCATAGAAGTATTGTATAAGAGTGTTTTGCTTTCACTTCAATAAACTGAAACGGATATCAAATTCAAAAGGTCAAATGGTTTATTTTATAGATGGAAATCAGATTCTGGAGTCGTTCTCATAAATGGATATCAGATTTGAATGAAGTTCAAGTATAGTTATAAAATATGCGCATTAAGAGTCAAAGCAAATTGCAGTCACTCTTTTAAAGATACAATGGTTAATTTGGCCCGTATCGACTATCGCCGAATATCACTGTACACAAGGCTTTGGAATGTTCTCAATTTAGCTATTCTCATGGGCGGTGTCCTTACAGCATTGGTATTTACATTAATATTTACACATACGTTTGTCACTTCTTTTACGGACATGTGTTGACAGTTTATATTGTTCACTTGATAAAATTTAGTCAATGAAAAAAAGTGAAAAAATGAAATGAAAAAAAAGAAAAGAATAAACAAATCACCGTAAATCGGGAGAATGGCAGCGTTGATTAGTGATCACTATGCATTAAAATACCTTCGTTTTCTTGTTTTTTTTTTTTCTATTCAAATGCAATTACATAAAAATTCGGTTAATTTATTTTAGAGAAAATTAATTAATCATGAAAAATAAATTGGTTAAGAAAATATGGGCGAAAATAAAAATTCCAGTGACATAACGTTATTCAATATATCAAGAAAGAAGTACCGTAGGATTTTAATTGCGATGAAAGATGGAATGATATGAATAAAACAATACTATTCCAGACAGGTTTGCAGGTTTAAAGGTCGCTCATGAATGGCAGAGGCAAGGGACAGTGACATTTCCCTATCAAGCAGGACAATACCCTGGAGACTGACCATATATACATATGATCAGCGCCGAAGCCCCCTCTCTACTCTACCCGAATTAAGACCAAGGAGGGCCAGGCAATGGCTGCTGATGACTCAGCAGATAGGCCTATATGCTCCCCCTAACCCCCATCGTTAGCTCATAAGGATGGTGAGGTTGCAACGGCCAAAGAAACTAGCGAGTTTGAGCGGGACTCGAACCCCAGTCTGGCATTCACCAGTCAGGGACGTTACCACATTGTCATGAGGCATGTCAGTAGTTTGAGAGCAAAGGGAAAAGCTGTATGAGGTATGCATTGATCTATTAGTGGTTTTATAGAATTATTAGTGGATATGTAACAGGAGATAAATATGTAATTTTAAACCTTAATGTTATTTGAGAACAAATAAACGTTTCAAAAAAAAGAAAAAAAAAATACTTTTAAATATGCATTATGGGGAAGGACTCATTTGTTTGGGTGTTTAACAAGAGGATGATGAACCATGTGTCATTGTATATAGAGGTCAAAATTGATGAAGTTTCCTCATCATTAATCTCATCTACGATTCTACAGTTAACATTGGAATGAATCAGTTACCTCTTGTTTTATTTCTCAAGAGGTAACATTGTCATTTTATTCATTTAATAACTCTAGCAAAGATTACGGGAATGTGCCCCTAGCATCATTTGGGACCAAGTAGCCAGTATTTTCGGAAGAATTTCTCGCGATAATGGTTACATGAAATAAAAACTGGAGTTATTTATTTTTTTCGAAAGACATTGTATTCAAGACTGTCATCAATATAATTATTATCATTATAATTATTATTAATTGCTAAACTACAATCCTAGTTGAAAAAGTAGGATGCGTTAAGGCCAAGGGCTCCCACGGGAAAAATAGCCTAGAGAGGAAAGGAAATAAACAAAATAGTGTACCCTCAAGCAAGACAACTCTAACCTAAGACAGTGGAAGACCATAGTCTTGAGGCTATGGCACTGCCCACCCAAGACTCGAGAACAATGGTTTGATTTTGGAGTGTCCTAGAAATTGGCAAAAGGGTCAGTAATCCACTAGACTAGAGCGCATACTCCAGTTTCTTATGATCCGAAGTTATAAAATCAATAAATAATCCATATCCTTGAATTCCTTGGCTGTCAACAGCCGAAACGAAAACACTTTAATGCATTTTTATAAGTTAGGGTACCAATGCATACTGATTAAATACAGTTAGAGGGGAACTTTAAACGAGTCAAGCAGTGTGATGTAGCAAAACCTATATCTTAACGGGGAATCAATACCTTCAACATTTGGTTCTCAGGATAGTACGCTTCGCAGAGCTTCAACAAAAAATTTCTGTCGAACATAGCCTTTTCCAGTACCAGAGATTTTCAATAAACAATGTGGAGCCGACTTCCTGGTAGAGTGTGTGTCGATGTTGTTAAACAGAAGACAAACTAGAATACAACAGTATACTGCCACCCTTCATCTATGATATATCTTTGATGGATAAGGCTAACAAAGTATGCCATCTCTACAATCACAGTTACTGGACAGTACTTTGTTAAACCGAGCCAACAAACATAAATGAAATGCATTTTGAAAGAAATAAAAGTTGTTTATCCAACAGTTGAAAAACCATATCCATGAAAGATTATAAAAACATACATATATCCCTTTGTGCATTTAGATCAGGGTAGACGTCTTCCAACGAAACCAAATGTTTGCACTCTTCTGGCCCCATCATATCCCAAGGAGTAAAGTCCTGCAAAGATGGAGCAAGCGTCTGGATACATATGTAGAGAGGGGAAACAGTCTTACTCTGGTGGGAGGGGGATGCAAGTGTGAATAAGTATAAATATTTAGTCGTCATTTTAGACGGATCGCGTACACTAGTATATATTTACCCACACACACACTCAAACCGTAATTTTCCCGGAAATGTAGGCTACTCTCCCTGAGGCTACTACCCCTTTGAGTGCCAAAAAGAGGTAAAGAGGAGTGAAGGAGGCACGAGAGCTTAAGTGGCAACAGTGTTGATTCTTGAGTGGGAGCCCCAAGGAAAGACTCGAGAGCATGGAGAAGAACTCGAATGAAACAACTTCGTTTCGAAAATAATCTCATTAAGGCGTCGTCTATTATTGCCGTTTTCAAACATTTCCAACTCCTGTTTAATAATATATATATATATATATATATATATATATATGTGTGTGTGTGTGTGTATGTGTGTGTATGTGTGTGTATATTATTTTTAAAGACAAATAATTACACCAAATAATTTCTTCTTTTATTTGATGTAATAAAAATCATTGAAAACCAGTAGTGATTTTTTCAATAATTAAATAAATA
>NC_090766.1:48507926-48512926 GCF_036898095.1 Palaemon carinicauda | reverse complement strand
GAGAGAGAGAGCTGTATGAAACATGTAACGCATAGCAGACATCTGCTCTTTATACACTTTTGAGCCAGTTTCCAGTGAAGAAAAACTCATAGTAACTATTGAGATTGAGGTCAATAAAGAGAGAGAGAGAGAGAGAGAGAGAGAGAGAGAGAGAGAGAGAGAGAGCGAGCTGTATGAAACATGTAACGCATAGCAGACATCTGCTCTTTATACACTTTTGAGCCAGTTTCCAGTGAAGAAAAACACATAAGAACTATTGAGATTGAGGTCAATAGAGAGAGAGAGAGAGAGAGAGAGAGAGAGAGAGAGAGAGAGAGAGAGAATAATATAGAAAAGATTGCCTTCTTAATCATTGTCATCAACAGGCAATGCAACGACCAATGTTATTAAAAGAAAAATAACTCGAAAATGTGAAATAAAAAATTAAAAAAAAATAAATAAAGGAAAAAAGGGTATGACAGAGAGGGAAAGAAGAATAATCGGAGACACTGACATATTCCTGAAACATTCATTCTCCCACCAGACCTCCTCCAGAATACTTTATAATATTCATAAAAAGATTAAGGTAAGGAAAGGTCAGAATGCTTTGGATGACGACGGCGGCTGCTAGAGACCAATAATAAAAGTACTAAACCCGGATTTACGAGAGATTTTCTGATTTTTATGCGAACATTCCTTATTTTCCTGTTTTTTATTTTTTTTTTGGGGGGTGGGGGTAATCCAATCCTTGCTTTGTTTTCTTTATCAAGAAAAAGAGTCCAACAGAGTTCATATACAGTAAAATCATTTCTGCCCAAGCAATAATTATAGGCTATAAGGAAAAGCAGAAGGAAATTTTCTGATTTTTATGCGGACGTCCTTTGTTTTTCCTGTTTTTTCTTTGTAATTCAATCCTTGCTTTGTTTTCTTTATCAAGAAAAATCTAACAGAGTTTACATAAAATCCCTTCTGCCAAAGCAATAAAAACGGGATATCAAGAAAAGCAGGGTATAAAATTTTCTGATTTTTATGCGAACGTCTTTTGTTTTGTCTTTTTTTTTGGTAATCCAACCCTTGCTTTGTTTTCTTTATCAAGAAAACGAGTCTTACAGAACCACATAAAATCCCTTTTGTCAAAGCAAGAAAAATAAGATATAAAGAAAAGCAGAAGGAAATTTTCTGATTTTTATGCACCCTTTTTTTTTCTTTCTTATTCAAATCCAACCCTTGCTTTGTTTTCTTTATCACGAAAACGAGTCTTAAAGAGCCATATAAAAGCCCTTTTGCCAAAGCAAGAAAAATAAGATATAAGGAAAACCAGAAGGAAATTTTCTGATTTTTATGCGCCCGTTTTTTTTCTTATTCTTTTTCTTTTTTAAATCCAATCCTTGCTTTATTTTCTTTATCAAGAAAACGAGTCTTACAGAGCCATATAAAAGCCCTTTTGGCAAAACAAGAAAAATAAGATGTAAAGAAAAGCAGAAGGAAATTTGACATGGAAAATATTAACGTTCCAGACAGCAGTTACTCATCCTTTATCCCGATGTGTCCAATCTTTCTTATTCCAACGTTGATCGGGTATATCGTTTTCTTCATTGCCAGGTATAGTGCTCTCTCTCTCTCTCTTTTTTTTTCTTTTTTTTTGTGTGTGTATGTGTGTGTTAGACGTTCAAGGCAAATTGCATTACACTTTTTATTAAATGTAATCAAATCCTCTTCAAAGAAGGTTTCCATTTTCATTTGTGTATATATATATATATATATATATATATATATATATATTTATATATATATATATATATAAATATAGATATATATGTATATATATATATATATATATATATATATATATATATATATATATATACTGTATATATTCATGATGTCAGCATAACGAATATCAAGGTTTAACTATTAATGCTAAAAGGTATAATCCCAGGGACAAAGACTCAAAAAAAAAAAAAAAATACAGCGAGAGTATAAAATCAAATCCCAGGAGGAAAGAGACAAAAATATTACAAAAGCAGCGAAAGTATAAAAATTGAATCCCAGGAGGAAAGAGAAAAAAAATGTTACAAAAAGTCCTTGAGTATAAAATTTAAATCTCACGAAGAAAGACAGTGACTAAAAATATTACAAAAACAATGCCCTTATAAAAATTAAATCTCAGGAAGAATGACAATGACAAAAAAAAAAAAAAAATATTACAAAAACAATGCGAGTATAAAAATTAAATCTCAGGAAGAATGACAATGACAAAAAAAGAAAAAAAAATACAAAAAAAATGCAAGTATAAAAATTAAATCCCAGGAAGAAAGACACCAGCAAAAAAAAAAAAAGAAAAAAAAAATAATGAGGATAAAAAATATAAATCCTAAAAGAAAGTGACAAAAAATTTTACAAAAACAGAGCGAGTATAAGAATTAAATTCCACAATAAAAGTGACAGAATATTTCAATAAAAACAATAGCATGAGTATGAAAACAATTAGAAGCTCATTTCTGTCATAACAACCCGGTATATATTTCTTTGTCTATATTTCAGGAATGGGTTCTCAGCCAGCTTAAAGAGATTTTCATCTGATCTACATAAACCTAATTCATTTTCATGTTCAAGAAAAGGTTTTCCTATTACCGCGGTTATGGTATGTATCTTTTGATAAATGATGTCATAAACGATCAACAACAACAAAAAATAATAAGTGAAATGTTTCTCTCTCTCTCTCTCTCTCTCTCTCTCTCTCTCTCTCTCTCTCTCTCTCTCTCTCTCATTTTTTAGAAAACTTTTATAACTATCACTTTCCAATAATGAAAATAGGAAAAACACTTCAGCAATATCCTGGTGTAATCTTCTCGTAATAGCTTGTTGCAAAAAAAAAAAAAAAAAAAAAAAAAAAAAAAAAAAAAAAAAAAAAAAATTATCGGATTTTTTTTTATCAAGCAGCTAATCATAAAAGAAGCCGTTTACACGTGGTTTGGAAATACGATTTAAATACAAAAAAAGATAAATCGTAGATTAAGAACATCACATAATGTTATGAATAACAAAGATTTGTTTCAAATTCTGAAAAAAAATCCACCTTTGTTATATATATATATATATATATATATATATATATATATATATATATATATATATATATATATATATATATATATATATATATATATAATCATCATAATGACATTTGAATCCGCAAGAAAACATGAAATACTCAACAAGTAATTACATAACCATTATTTTGAAAGCAAGATACGACTTCCTTATTGAATAGAACTAAAATACTAAAATATTTGGTTACTAGTAAGGCGGAGTGTTGGAAATATTCCAATACAAGATAAAAAACAAATTATTCTGCTTACCATTTATTTCTTATTTCACGCAATTTCATAGGTAGAATATTATTTCAAAATGACATAGATTTTGTTCTTAAATCTAATTCAATAACAAAGATTTTCTTCTTAAATTTTATTTAATATCCTAAATTCTAAAACAGGATTATCCTAAATCTTAAAACACCTTTATCCTAAACTATAAAACAACCTTATCCTAAATCTTAAAACACTTTATCATAATCATTAAAACGCTCTTATTGTATATCTAAAAACATTCTTACCCAACATCTATAAATACTCCCATCTTACATTTAAAAACACCCTGATCCTACATCCCAAAACACTTATAACTTATATTTTAAAAAAAAAATTATCCTATATTGAAATTATTCTTATCCAACATCTAAGAGTTTTACCCTAAATTCTAATACACTTTCATACATCATTCTAAAACGTAATTCTTCCCTAATTCAAAGCTTTCTTTTCCCATATTTTACTAACTCTCCTTCTACATATTAAACACTTGGCTCACATTAAAAGAAACATGTTTTACCTAATTTATAAGTCTTAACGTTAATTTTAAAAACACATTTTCCATTTATATCAAAATACTCCATCTCACAGATTATAAAACTATTCTAATCTTCTCTTCGGTTTTTACCATATACCTTTTTCTCAGTTATTTTCTTTTCTCCTTTCAGCCTCAACAACATTAGGGTTGTGATGGCCGGTGCGGTAACGTCCCTGACTGGTGAACGGCAGACTGGGGCTCCAGTCCTGCTCAGACTGGGGTTCAAGTCCTACTCAAACTCGTTAGTTCTTTTGGTCACTGCAAATTCACCATCCTTGTGAGGTATGAGTGGGGTTTATCTGCCGAGTCATCAACAGTCATTGCCTGGCCCTCCTTGGTGCTAACTTGGTTGGAGGGAGGGGGCTTAGGGGCTGATCATAAGTATATATGGTCAGTCTCTAGGGTATTTTCCGGCTTGATAGGGCAATGTGTGTTCTTTGCCTTTGCCATTCATGAGTGGCCTTTAAACCTTTAAAAGAGATTATCAGCATTAAGTTGTATATAATTGTAGCCTTAAAGAAAGCTCAGAATCGAATAAAAACTTGATAAAAAAATCAAATTTGACTATATGTCTACTCTTCTCAAATCATGATGATGTAACCTACTTAATAACTAGCAACTAAAATCTTAACAAGAAATGCTACCTAGAAACATGATGCCTCGCTAGTGTGCTTTTGGCATAACAAAAATAAGCATACTTTCTTTGATAATTTTCAGAAAAATATCTTGACCAAAAGGTGATCATTGTAAAGGAAACTATGATAAAGGAAATGAGTGATATTGTTTTCAGACGGATATATGTGAAGAAGTGCCACAATACACACACACACACACACACACACACACACACACACACACACACACACACACTTTTTCACTTACGGAAGCTCAAATCCTGGTTCGTACGTATTACGAAGCCAGTCCAATTTTGCAAAATTTTCACTTTTTCATTAAAGCCAAAAATAAAATGAAAAAAAAAAAAAAATTCCTGACGTGGAAGTCTGGTTAGCCCGGTCAAAGGAGTTCTTGAGACGCCCCGAAGGCGGTGCGAATGAAGAAGAAATCCAACAAATGATATTGTTTGCCCACCAGATGTCTTTGTTTACGAGCGGCAA
>NC_090766.1:48477926-48495426 GCF_036898095.1 Palaemon carinicauda | reverse complement strand
TGTCGTAATGCAATCCCATCAGAAAAGTATAAAGTATAAACAATTATGTACTCAAAAACTATCATATCAAAACCCCGGACTTTTGATAAAAAATATCACGCCCCATTTTCGGAAAAAAACATTCAAGGACAGATACAACGAACGAACTAACGAGAGAGAGAGAGAGAGAGAGAGAGAGAGAGAGAGAGAGAGAGAGAGAGAGAGAGAGAGGGGTACGTGCACAAAGGGGAAAAATTGTAATCTTGGAGTAGATGAGGTTCTAATTGCAAGTCGTTACTGCGTTAATGAGAGGTAATGACTTTCTTGTGGGCTACACTAAGACGAGGCAGCTGGTGAAGCGTGAGATAAAGAGGCAGCTTAAGTGAGATCAAAGTCGACTTTCATGCTATTAACACGTTATTCTTCACTACTCGGGAAAGAAATTAAAATAGAAAACGAAAGAAAACGAGATACCGGCATGAATATTACGATGATCTGTAACTTAAACATATGAGCAGCAGGTTTTAATCCACTTTTCGTTTTATATTACAGTGAGTTGAACTAAATTATTAATACACTTACAAAAATAACACTTACACACATGTATATCAATAGACAAACTTACAAATACAACCCCTACCCCACACGCAGACACAGACACAGACACACACACACACACACATATAAATATATATATATATATATATATATATATATATATATATATATATATATATATATATATATATAAATACATATCGTATAACTTTCACTCTTTAGCAAACGTTAAAAACAAGGCATAGAACTTCTTGTTATAACTAACATTTACGAAATAAGATAATAGATGTTTATGCATATACACACACAGACATATAATATATATACGTACACACACACACATATATATATAAATATATATATATATATATATATATATATATATATATATATACACACACACACATATATATATATATATATATATATATATATATATATATACACACACACACACACATATATATATATATATATATATATATATATATATATATATATATATATATATATATATAAAGGAAGTATACCGTTGGGGATTACCGCTCCCTCCGGCGGAATGTGTCAAGCTCTGTAGGTTTCGATATATCTCTGTGAGAAACTGTATGTATCTCGACGGTCCAATATAGAAGTCCGGCGTTGCTACTCGATCCATACCTCGGTGATCCAGCGTCCTTTTTTTTTCGCTGTATCTTTACGCCAAAATAAGAGAAACCTTTAATCCCTGAGCTACAGAATGCCAACGATCATTCCAAACACCGAGAGGACAAGAACGAAACACAGGCGTTATATTTTCCAAGGGATTCGTTGGAACTAAGGTAGATTTATCTAAAACAGTCGATAAGATGAATATTAGAGAGAGAGAGAGAGAGAGAGAGAGAGAGAGAGAGAGAGAGAGAGAGAGAGAGAGAGAGAGAGAGAGAGGTGTTATCTACTATCGTAAACACGAATAAAACAGGTGATACCACCAATGATTTGAAAATGGAAAATTAATACGAAACTATAAATTTATCAATAACAAAATCATGGAAAAATAAATGAATAAATTATTACATACGTGATAATACAGTAAATGATTTTTTAAAAGTAGACAAACCAAAACATAATAACTATAAAACGACTAAAGCTCAAAAATTAATGATCCAACCAGTCAATATATATTAATATGGGTTGAACATTTGATCCACGTTGGATAGATAATGAAGGATTAATTGGGGTAGGGATTTGAAATGGATAAGGATGAGAAAAGGATGAATCTGTCCCAAACCAAGTTATCCAAACTAATAAATAATAAGTTAATAGAACATCTAACTGCACCAATAAGCATTGGAGACGATGCCTCCGAAAACGTCCGGCTGAAAAAATCGAATGCTAAACCAACTGGGGACACACTCAAACTGCAAGATGTGGGCCTCCAAATGATTGGAGGGGCGTTAAGGGATGATTTGGACTCCAAATGGGGGGGGGGGGGGTTAAGGGATGATTTGGACTCCAAATGGGGGGGGGGGGGGTTTAAGGGATGATTTGTCCTCCAAATGGGGGGAGGTGTGTTAAGGGATGATTTCGACTCCAAATGGGGGGAGGTGTGTTAAGGGATGATTTCGACTCCAAATGGGGGAGGTGTGTTAAGGGATGATTTCGACTCCAAATGGGGGGAGGTGTGTTAAGGGATGATTTGGACTCCAAATGCGGGAGGGGGGTTAGGGGATGATTTGGACTCCAAAAGGGAGGGGGTGTTAAGGGATGATTTGGACTCCCAATGGGGGGGGGGTGTTAAGGGATGATTTGGACTCCAAATGGGGGGAGGGGGGTTAAGGGATGATTTGGACTCCAAATGGGGGGGGGGGTGTTAAGGGATGATTTGGACTCCAAATGGGGGGGGGGTGTTAAGGGATGATTTGGACTCCAAATGGGGGGGGTGTGTTAAGGGATGATTTGGACTCCAAATGGGGGGAGGGGCGTTAAGGGATGATTTGGACTCCAAATGGGGGGGTTAAGGGATGATTTGGACTCCAAAGGGGGGGGGGGGTGTTAAGGGATGGTTTGGACTCCAAATTGGGAGGGGTGTTAAGGGATGATTTGGACTCCAAATGCAGGGGGGGGGGGTTAAGGAATGATTTGGACTCCAAAGGGGGGGGGTGTTAAAGGATGATTTGGAGGGGATCGTTAATAAGTGTCTCTATAAGCTCGTGCATGTTTGACCCATTTTGGAAATAAATTACGTTAAAGCGTTATAGCTTTGTTATGAGGAGCAGCGGGTAGCTAATTAATTCCGCTTTGCTTGAGAGAGAGAGAGAGAGAGAGAGAGAGAGAGAGAGAGAGAGAGAGAGAGAGAGAGAGAGAGAATTAAAAAGTATCTAATGAGAGATTTCAATTTAGAGAAGTGAGGATTACTTAGTGGAGGCACATTTTAAAGGAGTAATAATGAGAGAGAGAGAGAGAGAGAGAGAGAGAGAGAGAGAGAGAGAGAGAGAGAGAGAGACTTATCGTATCGATAAATGAAATAAAAAGTAACAATAAATAAAAAAATAAGCAATAAGTAAAACCAACTTGATACATAATCATAAGTAAGCAAATAAATAAAAAGAATTTAAAACAGGTCAAACATACTGATGACACCTTTCACTACCTACGGTGAAGGGGAAATGAAGGTCTACGGGGGTATGATATAGGGGAAGGATCAAGAGGAGGGGGGAGGAGAGGGGGAAGGGGAAAGGGGGAGAGGGAGGAGGAGAGGGGGGAGGGGAAAGGGGGAAGGGAGCTGTCCCAGACCAAAACGTAGCTATTCAAAACGATGAATAAATCAATAAGAAAAAAAAATAATCTAACCAGATCAATAAGCGAGTGAGACAAGACCTCCAAAAACGTCCTGTTGAAAAATTCAAATGAGAAGTTTATGCAAAATCGTCTGGGTCCAGACAATCCAAACTGCAAGATATGGGCCTGAATGGAGGACGGGAGAAGGTTGAGGGAGGAGGTCTAGAGGGAGGGGGGAGGCCTAGAGGGAAAAGGGGAAGGGGTGGGGGGTTGAAATGGTGGATGAATAGATTCGTCTCTGTCACCTCGTGCATGGCTGAAGCCTTTGGGAAATGGATTACGTCAAAGCATTATAGCTTTGTTATGAGGGGCAGCGGGAAGCTAATTAATTCGCCTTTGCTTGAGAGAGAGAGAGAGAGAGAGAGAGAGAGAGAGAGAGAGAGAGAGAGAGAGAGAGAGAGAATTTAAAAAGTATCTAATGAAAGGTTTTAACTCAGAGGTGAGAATACTTAGCGGAAGCATATTTTAAAGGAGTAATAATGAGAGAGAGAGAGAGAGAGAGAGAGAGAGAGAGAGAGAGAGTTAAAACGTATCCAATGAAAGTTTTCCATTTAGAGAGGTGAGAATTACCTCATGGTAGCACATTTTAAAGGAGAGAGAGAGAGAGAGAGAGAGAGAGAGAGAGAGAGAGAGAGATTTTATCACAGATGGCCTACATGATCATTTTTCGTAGTAATAAGTTATTTCTTGAATAGCCTTCATAAAAATAATATGCACAACTTGTAATACCGACGAATAAATTATGCATTCTGGGTATGTTATTCATTCTTATTTATTTGGTAATATCACGCAATAACTAAAAAAATGGTACAAAAATATATTTCGTAGAAAATTTTAATGAAATATATTCATGCTTGATTAACTGCAATTTACCTAAAACTATTTTAGCAAAGGAACAGGCATTATCTAAAACCATGCATAAAATATTAAGCACTATATAAAATTATTAATGTTGGTTATTTAGCAATACTATGCCAAATAAAATTGATCATTATCAAAAACTTTAAACAGGACAGTATTCAAAAATAACATGCCCAAAATAACTGGGAACAAAATTTTTATGTTTACCGAAACATTATTAATTATTTCCGTCTTCTCCCTCACTCACATTAAAAGCCCCACCCCTCCTACAGGACACTCTTGGTGGACCACCGTAACCATAAATTAATCCTCACTTGCATTTCAGGAGCGTATCAATTCGTCTTCCTATCCCCTCACACAAAAATACATTATTAAGGCAGTAATAAACTCGGACAGTATTAATATCGTTATTGGGATAAATTAGCTCTAAGGAAAATTATGCTTTTGCCATGCGAGAAAAATCTGACATTAATATATAACGAGCAAAAAAGAAAGAAAAAAAAACTGTTAGTCATGCTTGTCTTCGACTGATAACGTCATACAGTGTATACATATTTATATCATATATCTATTATATACAGTGTGTGTGTTTGTGTGTGTGTATGTCTGTTGGTAGAAGTGACTCTTTAGATATGGTTAGCAACTCTTCTAGGAAGCCACTCCAAAATCAAACCATTGTTCTCCCGTCTTGGGTAGTGCCATAGTCTCTGTAGTATGGTCTCCCGCTATTAGAGTTCACTATTCTATGTTTCCTTATTTATTTAGAGCTCCTTCACGACGAATGTTTATCTTCATATGACATAATTACACTTCTGAGTCTATTGAGAAATAAGAAACTATTTCACTGAGCTATATTCGCTGATGGAACCCTTGTGGTTTAGCATCTTGCTTACTCATGTAGGGTTATAGCCTAGCTATTAATAATAATAATAATAATAATAATAATAATAATAATAATAATCTGTGAATGAGCCCTCCTCCTTCAGGTTTAATGTGAATATATTTCAATAGAAAATTGGGGACTAGAATGGTCATGTAAGAGAAAAAGGTCGGATTCCAAAAGAAAACAATAAACCCTTATAAGGGCTTCTATTTTTGACAGGTATCATCAAGCGCTGTGAGTGTCTCTCTCGTTCCATACAAGCTGCATTTCTCATTAAATTCTATGAAAAACAAAAGGAAATAATTACCCTAACGGCCAACGTCTTTGATGATTCGTGGGTCGAAAGTTCAAGCTCCCCTCGACATCAAAAATGTATTCAATAATAGTCATAACCTCACCGTCCATGTAAACTATGGATGGGGAGTTTGGGGGAGTCTATATGCCTACCAGCTGAGTCATCAGGAGTCACTGACTAGACCTCCCTCGTCCCAGCCTAGCTTGGGTTGAGATGGGTCTAAAGTGCTGATCATCTACTGTATAGGCCTATGTATGGTCGGTCTCTAGGATAATGTCCTGTACTTTCCATCTGCCGCTCATGATCTACTTTTAAACGTTTAAACCAATAATCATAAATATAATAACAATGCTATTATCACCATAATATTAACATCACTACTCAACTAAAATTTGTAGTAATTATAACATCTCAAACATACACTCGCCCTAATAATAGTACCAGTAATACAAATGAATTTAACAGAGTCAGTTTATATATATTTCAGAATCGTCGCCGGATGTTTGGCACTTTGAAATAGTCTCCAATTCCATTACCTGAATAATGACACCACCGAGAAGAATCATCGAGGAATTCTTAAGTTTCTAGCAAACTAATTAGAATATTCGTTACGAAACAAATGTCACCCTCTTGGGTTCTATGTGCACTACCTAGGAGCTACTGTCATCTAGGAGATGCTGTGTTTCGGTCTGAATTAGTGACTAACCGTACGTGTTTCATACAAGCACATACATTGTACAGCTATTGCTTTTTTACCATTGTGCAAAGTGGCTGTTAGGTACAAACAGAGAGGCGACATAAATGCAAGTAAAGTCTATTCAACAGATAACAAGCTTGCATACAAATAGTTGAGAGCAAGAATGTCACAAAAATTCAGAACAATCTAAAACATGCGATGGAAGGCTTAAATGGGTTTTTCTATTATTAGTGCAGGAGAGAGCGATGGATAAAAAAAACCAATAGCATTACAGTGTATGAGAATGTATAAAACACGTGCCAATGTATTTCGCAGTGAGCCACAAACAGGTTGTATTTCTTATTTCCATGGAGGGCATTATTTGTCCATGTAGCAGATGAAGATAATAATTTTACCATCGTTGCTTGCTACTTTTTTTGAAGAAAGATTTTCTAAATGTTTTTGTTATCAATTAAATCATTGGTTGTTGTTTCTGAAGGGGATGTTGCTGTTGTTTCTGAAGTGGTTGTTGATTTGGTTTTAAGGTGGTCGTTGCTGTTGTTTTTTTATGTGTTTTTTTTTTTTTTTTTTTTTTTTTGATTCAAAAGTGGTTGCTGTTGTTGGTTGTGAAGTGGCTGTTTTTTTATGTTTCTAAATTGGCTGTTGCTTTTGTTTCTGAACTGGTTGCTGTTGTTTCTAATGTGGTTATTGCTGTTGGTTGGCTGTTTTTGTTGCTTCTTTAGTGGCTGTTGCTGTTGTTTCTGGATTGGCTGTTGCTGCTTCAGAGGAAAATGTCAATTGGAAATGAACCACTATCGATATTGTTATGGTCTGTTCTGTAACTGTCATTGCTGTTATTACCAGAGGAATCTTGTTGGTAGAATAGTTAGAAAATAATTTCTGTAGTTATTGTTGTTCTTGAAAAAGTAAAACACGTAACTCATATTTCAAGTTGCCCTTTGTGGATATTGCATATGAAAATAAACCACCGCAATGATAAAAGGTTTCATGCTGAATATTATTTGAAACTGAATAAATAATTAGAACAAAAGAAAGGAAAATATTAAAAAAACCAATGACCAATACAGCAAACTCCATCTCCATTCCCCTCAACTCCCCTCAGTAATACGAGCTATATCAGTTCCTCTTCCCCTCACCCTCGCCTTCCCCTTAATACTCTCCTCCTGACGCTATGCTGAAACCTACCCCGGCTTCAGCTAATTGAAGGAACATAACAAAATTATTATAATTTTTACATCACTGTTATGTATGGAAAAGCAACTATAAGAAATGTCATGATTGGAAAATGTAAGGGACACACTCATTAAAGGTAAGCTGAGAGAGAGAGAGAGAGAGAGAGAGAGAGAGAGAGAGAGAGAGAGAGAGAAAGAGAGAGAGAGAGAGACTTTCTATTCTATACTCAATTTTTTTTAATGAGGAGCATTTGCACCGACTCGCAGTGGTGCCCTTTTAGCTCGGAAAAAGTTTCCTGCTACCTTGATTGGTTAGAATTATCTTGTCCAACCAATCAGCGATCAGGAAAAGTTTCCTGTGAGTCGGTGCAAATCTGCCTCGCTAAAAAGAATTGACTACAGAATGACATCTAACAGGTGCTATTACAAATTACCACAGAGCTCCTTCTCGACGAATGTTTATCTTCATAATGACATAATTCCTCCTCTGAAACTATTGAGAAATAAGAAACTATTACATTTCTCAGGTGAGGTGGGAGAACTTTCGAATCCCTTATGTGAAAAACAAAATGTGATCAAATTTCCTTACGACAGTCACATTTCTTGACAAAAAAATAAATAAAAAAATAAATAATTGAAAACAATACGATACTTCTAAAGTTTGAGGATACAATTCTATATATATATATATATATATATATATATCATATATACATATATATATATATATATATATATATATATATATATATATATATATATATATATATGTATATATATACTGTATATATATATATATATGTATATAATATATATATATATATATATATATATATATATATATATATATATATATATATATATATATATATATATAAATTTGCATATACGTGAATGCGTGAGCAAATAATAATATATTTGGAGTCATCAGCTTCGGGAAAAAATCTATCCAGTGGGCCAGTTGAGCAGTAATGGGTCATGAGCAAATCTCCCATTAAGGGCAAAGCCAGAATTTAACACCTGAGATAACCTATATAATGTTCCATCTCTCTTATTGAGTTTTTAGTTTCAACCCTAAAATATGAGAATCGATTAATTGAAAATTCCAAAAATCTCGAAAGATCAAGTAATACAATTATATGTTGATCATAATTATGAACAAATAAAATCTATCAATGAAATCGAATAATGATTAATAATTGATAAAACCAAGTACATGCAAAATATGTAAACGAACGAATGATTAATAAAACAAATAAAGGAAAGTAAAATAAAATAAAAAAAAATATGTATAAGCAGAATTCTAAACTAAAATTTGTGATTAAAAATGGGAAAATATTAATGAAAAGACCCCTTATTGAATAAGCCGTGTCTCAACCTAAACGGGAAGAGAGAGAGAGAGAGAGAGAGAGAGAGAGAGAGAGAGAGAGAGAGAGAGAGAGAGAGAGAGAGAGAGAGACCCCACTTCATTTAACCTTAAGGCATCACCCAATAAAATGCCATCTGACGGCTTTTAAAAGGATTGAGAGAGAGAGAGAGAGAGAGAGAGAGAGAGAGAGAGAGAGAGAGTGTAGACACGGGATGGAGGTTGAGGGAAGGGGGGGAGGGAGTTAAGAACTGGGGGTTAGAGGGAAGGAGGAGCTTTTGAAGGGAAAAGAAAACATCAATTTGTGGGGCTATCACTGGCACCAGGGGAGCTGTTGAAACATTGGAAAAGCCATTCCCGGCGCAGTTTTCAGTGCCACTTTCGACAGATTTTAACAGAGTGCCACGATGGAGGGAGATGCCAGAGTTACGATCAGGCCTTACAAGATTTTTATTGACATCTTACCAGATGGAAATGACGACGTAAATTCGCAGAAGGGGCGGAAAAATGAAAAGGAAATGAGACCCCTTTGAGTGGGAGGAGGAGGAGGAGGAGGAGGAGGAGGAGGAGGAGGAGGAGAGGATAGTTCATGGGGGGTTAGAGGAGGTAGGATTGGGTAAAGAGGGCCAGGACTATCAGGGTGACAAATAGTCTGCTAGACGAATAACTACTCTCCTTGATTAACGACAGATAAATGGCCCTGGACCAATCACATTCCTCTCCCTCTAAAAGAAAGTAGAAATAATTGAGAGAAGAAGAAAGGGGGCAAGGAAAAACTTTAAATGGGAAGAGGAAAATGGCTATTTCAGATGAAAAAGAACGGTATTACTTGTCATTAAATTACCATTATCACTCCTTTTATTACAGGAGGCGATGCTGCGCGCTGCCTCGTTCTACAGATTAACGTTCCCTTTCTACTACTGATTGTATGGGTCCTAATAAAGGGTTACTTCAAGTGGAACACTAATAAGGGAAAGTGTCCTCTTTTCTTCTAAAGGAGATCAACTCATTTACATTCGACCTTGCAGTCTTACTCTACGTCACATACATTACACTGGCAAAAAATGTATTTACTCATTTGCATTCGATCTTACAGTCGAATAATTACTGTACTTCAAGTAAAACTCTGGCAAAAAATTTATTTCTGCAGTAAAGAAATTAAAAATAAACAATATGTAAATAATACTATATCCATACAACATACCTGACCAAAAATGTCGAAATTGGCGGATGATTAATTTTTTTCAACAAATGCACTGATTACATCTTTAACATACAGAAATGCCGTAGTGCATATTAAAATTATTAATCATCTTCCTAAGCGCAGATACAATGAACAAATTTCTGATTTTGATAAAAAATCTAAACTGAATTACAAATCTATACATATACAGCACAAGTAACTGTTCTCTGACATTTCAAGTGAAGGTGAGAGTAAATTAGAAACAAGCATAATTATATAAAGTTAATTAGCTAAGAAAGAACAATTAAAGGAAGTACATGAACTGAAATCTAACCTAGTTAGTTGGTCTTTTGAGCTAAAAATGCCAGTACAAAAGAAAAAAAAAAAGGAGTCAAGTGTAGCTCGGTCCAGGAGTAGAATGTGAACAAGGAAATTGAATTTTTGAGTTGTTGTAGCCTATTGGGAACATTCCTGCCTTGCATTCCATAGGTCTGGAGTTTATTTGTCTACCTGCTGGGTCATCAGCAGCCAGGGTCCTGTCTTAGGTGGGGAGGGGGGTTGGGTGTTGACCCTATGTATATACGATTAGTTTCTAGGTCACATTCCTATTCCATGTCACTGCCTCCCTTGACCGACCTTTGAGTTTTAAAATTAAGAATAAGTTGAATAGGATTATGTTTGATCTTGGCAATATCGAAAGTATAACGCTGAAATATATTATGATACATTATATACATCAAATACATTAAAAGTACCTTTTTCTTTTCAAGAACACAACTTGTAAAACTCTAACCAAGTTTCAGACTCCTGAGTGATATTTAAACCTCACAAGACCTGGGTTGGCAAGACTGAATATTAACGGTAAATAAGCTGGTAATTAGTCTTACAGGGAATTAACGTTTTAGCAATAATACATACACACACACACACACACACACACATATATATATATATATATATATATATATATATATATATATATATATATATATATATATAATAAATGAAAATTAAAAAACTTAATAATCAGCATTCGATGAAAATATATGGAATTGTAATACATGTAGTAGGTTAGTCATTATACAATGAAAATTCATAATATAAGGTTAACTGATAGCATGCATATTTAGAAATTCTGTAAATGCATTTTACTGATGTTAATCAATCAATTATTCCCTCCCACCCACCCACACACTCACACACACACACACACACACACACATATATATATATATATATATACATATAATATATATACACATATATATGTATGTATGTATATATATATATATATATATATATACATACATACATACATACATACATATATATATATATATATATATATATATATATATATATATATATATATATATATATATTACTTATATGTATATTACATATTTACATGTTTATATTATATTTATACACAGGCGCGCGCACACACACACACACATACATATATATATATATATATATATATATATATATATATATATATATATATATATATATATATATATATATATATATATATATATATATATGCGTGTGTGTTATACGCAGGTAAATTATGCATAAACACAGATCAATTCACTTTCAATGAATAAAACCATTAGACCCCACTTTATGCTTTCAGTAAAAGTTAAAGCATAACATAAAAATAAATAAAACAACACTAAAACAGCAAGAACTAAACAACGCTGAGTCCAAACTCTTAAATAAATATGCAAGACACAACATTCTGGAATCCAGTCTACACGTAAGCAGCTCACACCGTTCCAGTCCGGTTTCTCCGTCCGTGTGTGTTTTCACTCTCCCAGAAGAACTCGAATATCCCTTCATAGTTTCCTGGCTTTTATTGAAGCCATTCCAGTCACCCTCTCCATAGGCCTACTGCACCTACAGGTCTTTTCCTCTCGGCATATATTCGCCCCTCAAACTTGTGCTCGTATCAATACGGGGGACTTCATAAAGAGAATATGCCTTCCCCCATTTTGATTTGATCTCAACGGAAAATGGAAAGAAAAATATACGGAAAGTTCTCAAAGAAATTCCCAAACTTCACGAATATATCTATGAATTGTTCTTTAAAAATACTTTTATATAGGCCTCTATACATACATACATACATACACACACACACACACACACACACACACACATATATATATATATATATATATATATATATATATATATATATATATATATATATATATACCGATTTTATCTGATTAGTTAGTAAAGTTGAAAAACCAGATTTCACTGAAAGGAAAAAATAAAAAATGCACACAATAATTAAAGGAACGAGGAATATTCAGATCTCAAGTTTTAAAAGTTCCATAACAAATATCTAAAGGAAACTTTCTTAAGAGACAATTAAAGGAACTTGAAACAAATATGTAGAATTAATAAAAAGGTTCTGTTCCCTTCAAAAGAAAAAGCATCTTGTTAATAATACAAAAAAAAAGTTAAACTTATATGTTGTAAAGATAACATATATCTACAAAAAGTTTTACCCGGTTTTTCTTACCAAACAGCAAAGGGAAAAAAAATATAAGTCTTACACAGTGGACATAGTAAACTTATTTTCCCCTCATAAAGAGTCTCTCTCTCTCTCTCTCTCTCTCTTTGTTTTTTTAATATCGTCGGCCGTTCTTAGAGAATATATTGAGCAAACAATATCAGAAAAGACAGGTGGACTCCTCCAAGGTATTCCTAAAAAGGATTAAAAACGACATACTGTACACTAGTGCCGTGAATCATATTTTGAATCTATACAAATAGAGATATTTCTATATTTTAACCTTAATATGAAAAAGATATATACACAAGAGTAATAAAAATTTCATACGTTCGATAAAATGATAAGAAATAAAATAATATATGGAAATATATATATATATACATACACACACACACACACACATATATATATATATATATATATATAGCCAGACACTTGCTATATATTATATAGCGAAAATATATACGCTTCGCAATGAGTAAAAATAAATAAAAAAAATTTTAGGCTGCAATGATGAACGTAAAAATAGGACATGCATTTTACGTTTACAACATTCTAAACATTCTTTCTACTTTCTCCATTAGAGAGGGAACAATTTTACCCTCTCGTACTTAATCACTCAAAGTCAGGTGGGGTAGAGTGAGGTGGGAGGCCTTTTAAAAAGTAAACAAACATATATCTACAGTTTTTCTAGAGTCGCGACTCTACTACGGCCGACAACAAACGCACACGCCTAGCCCCCACCCCCTTCAAGGGACTACAACAGTGAGTCCCCTGGCACTCAAACAAACGAAGACAATGGCTGAGAACAGAAGTTTAATCAGCGAAGCAAAGGAAACAGGAGAGAGGAAGCAATGAAACATCGTTTGGAGTGAATTAGGCAAAGCGACAGGGAACAAAGACCAGGACGAAATCCATCGATGAAGGTTTAGATTTTCCTGCTTCGCCAAGGAAGGACAAAAGATCACGACTGTTGGCCAGATGCAATGCTACTTTGAGTAATTTCATAGTAGTAGTAGTAGTAGTAGTAGTAGTAGTAGTAGTCGTCGTCGTCGTAGTAGTAGTAGTAGTGTAACAGTAGTAGTAGTAGTAGTAGTAGTAGTAGAGTACTGGCTAAGCTACAGCCCTAGTTGGAAAAGCAGGATGCTATAAGCCCAGCGGTTCCTAAAGGGAAAATAGCCCAGTGAGGAAAAGAAACAAGGAAAAATAAAATACTTTAATAACAGTAACAACATTAAAATAAGTATCTCCTATACAAACTATAAAAACTTTAACAAAACAAGAGGAAGTAAAATAAGATAGAATAGTGTGCCGGAGTGTACATCCAAGCAAGAGAACTCTAACTCAAGACAGTGGAAGACCATGGTACAGAGGCTATGGCACTACCCAAGACTAGAGAACAATATATAATAACAATTACAATTCTAATACTAATTCTATTCACACACAATGCTAACAATAACAGGCAAAAAAATAACAATAACGATAGCAATAATACTATAATCTAAAACGCAAAGGGTCCATGATTTTCTTAAGCTGGAGACGGATACATATTCTTATATGTCAATTTGTCAAAAAAAAAAAAAAAAAAAAAAAAAAAAAAAAACCCTTCGGATTAACAAATTCGTGAATTTGACATATATACGACAGATTTCGTTCATCCCATAAGCCTTAAAACTTGAACAAAAACCTCCAAAACAGATAACAAATATAAAACCTCTTCGAAATCAATTTACAAAATAAATCCGAATCATTTTCTCCTAATGAGTTGCCATCCTAAGCTACCGAACATCTAATTCCTTTCCAATCTCTTGTTTGCCTGTTAGAAGACAGTATTTGGCCGGTTTTATAGTGCTAACAGAAGTTATGAAAAAATAACAAATATATATCACTGGCCACAAAAAGCTTTGTTTTCCCAGCATCGTAAACTCTTTCAATATTGCGGTGGTATCTCGTTTAAGAGAGAGCAAACCTTCATGTTATATATTTCTCCGCTTTCACAGGTATTTCTTTTTATTTGTACGCTGCGATAGAATAGAGCCAATTGCTTGGATGAGAGGGAAAACTTGTGGAAGATAAAACTATATAAATTCGTATTTATTAAAAGCAAATCAATTACAATACCGTGTAGTGCCTACGACTGTATTATTATTATTATTATTATTATTATTATTATTATTATTATTATTATTATTATTACTTGCTAAGCTACAACCCTAGCTGGAAAAGCAGGATGCTATAAGCCCAGGGGCTCCAACAGGGAAAATAGCTCAGTGAGGAAAGGGAACAACGAAAAAATGAAATATTCTAAGAAGAGCAACATTATGTAGATCTTTAAAGAATAATACAACTATTCCTTGATAGTGACTATTTTGACGATGATCATGCATTAATAAGCAACAAAGTAAATAGGAGAAAACATCCAAATAAAATTAAATACAAAACTCAATTATTGTGTAGTTAAACAACTGATTGAATTATCGCCATAGCTGCTGCCCTTTTTAATGTGAAATTGAATTCAATAACAAGGTACTATGACATGAACTTAAAATAAGGGTCAATGACATGGCTTTCTAAATGAAGGACGATGGCCAGATTAAAAGTCAAGGGGATGACATAATTTTCAAAGTAGAGTACGACATTGTGAGTTTGAAAGTAAAGGACAATGACGTGAATTTAAAAGTAAAAGCCTACTCCAAAATCAAACCATTGTTCTCTAATCTTGGGTAGTGCCATAGCCTCTGTGTCATGGTCTTATACTGCCTTGGGTTAGAGTTCTTTTGCTTGAGTGTACACTCGATCACTCTTTTCTATCTTATTGCTCTTCCTCTCGTTTTGTTAAAGTTTTTATAGTTTATATAGGAGATATTTATTTTCACGTTGTTACTCTACTTAGAATATTCTATTCTTCTTTTTTCCTTTCCTCACTGGGCTATTTTCCCTGTTGGAGCCTCTGGGCTTCTAGCATCCTGCTTTTCTAACTAGGGTTGTTGCTTAGCTAGTAATAATAATAATAACATGACGCAAGTCTAAAAGTAAAGTGACGATAACATGAGTTTAACTATAAGGAAGAATGATGTGATCTTTAAAGTACAATTATTTCAGTTTGAAATTTTTGTAGGATGTTGTTGACTTTACAAAAAAATGAACGTTAACGTTAGTTCAATTGTAAATGACAACGACGTTAGTTTTGATGTAAAGGATAATGATGTGAGATGAAAAGTAAAAGAAGATGACCAGAGTTTTTAAGTAAAGGATAAAGACCAGATTTTAGAAGTAAATGACAACGTGGGTTTAAAATAGAGTACAATAATTGAGTTTTAAAGTAAATGTGATGACTTAAATTTACAAGTAAGGGATGACAATGTTTGTTTAAAAGTTAGGTACAACAGAGGCTGTTTGAAAGTAAAAGATGATGAAGTGAATTTGAAAGTAAACTGGCACTCAATAGAGTGCATACCTTCGCCAACGCCATATCACAAGATAGCCATTTGAATTATGCACGTTTTGGCACTGGTGTCATGCAAATCGGATAAAAATTGACCACTATATAGAAAAAGACGTTTTTACCTCTTCGTGACCTTGTCCTTGACATTTGACCGAACCAAATTTCATGAGATAAGACCACGATGTAACAAAAAGATATTTTGACCTTTTCGTGACCTTAACCTTGATCATGCTGTATACCACGAGATATACAATTGAATTATGCGCGTTTTGGAACTAGTTTCATGCAAATTGGATAAAAATTGACCGTGATATAGCAAAATGACGTTTTATATATCTTGAGCTTTTACCCAATCACTCCCAATCCACAAGATATGCAATTGAACTAAGCACATTTTGGCCCTAGTTTCATGCAAATCGGATATGAATTGACCACATACCAAAAAAGACGTTTCTGACCCCTTCGTAACCTTGACCTCTGACCCAATCACTCCCAAAATCTAATTGCATTGTCCTTGGATCATGGCTAATCATCCCACCAAAATTTCATGAGATTTTGCGAAATAATTTTTGCGTTAAGCGAATCACAAACAAACAAACATCCATAAATAAATAAATACACGCCTGTCAAAACATGACCTTCTGGTGAAGGTAAATATGAGTGCGTGAGTTTAAAGGTAATGATTGATGACATGAGTTTAAAGGAAATGGGTGATAACATGACTTTTAAAATACAGTAAGGTAAAGTGAGTTTAAAATTTAATGTAGTTGAGGTGAGTTTAAAAGTTTCGGACAATAGGTGACTTTAAAAGTAAAGAACTACGAGAAGAGTTTAAAATAGCATACGTTGACGTGAGTTTAAAAGTTCATAAGATGACGTGAGTTTGAAAGTTTATAAGATGACGTGAGTTTGAAAGTTTATAAGATGACACGAGTTTAAAAACTTATGACGTGAGTTTGAAAGCTTATGAGATGACGTGAGCTTAAAAGCTTAAGAGATGACGTGAGTTCTAAAGTAAGAATCGATGATATGAATTTCAAAGTAAAGGATGATAAGGTGTATTAAGTAAAATGTGATAATATAAATCTAAAAGGGACAGCTGTGTTAATAAGTGTACCAACCGTGTGTCACACGATCGTACATAGTAACGACATTTCATTTTGTGTATATATTATGCTTGTATCTTCGCTCTCCCCTCGCACTAATAAGAACCTGAAATAACATGTCTGTTTTTCTCACCGTTAACTGTTAACCGATGCGGTGTCGGTTTGAACATGAAATTGCCTGTTATGTTTTGTATGCCCTTTTTGCCTGGAGTCTTTGAATATAAAGCGAGTGTTCTGTAATAAAGTTACTCAGTTGCTTTCATTCCGCCTTTAAGTCACAACCTTCTCTCGGCACGTCACATTGGTGACCCCGGAGTGACTCGCTCCTCCCGCCTCCCCCACCCCCCTCTCCGTTACTATGACACCCTCAAAACATACCTTCTGCAGCAGTACTCGCTGTCGCCAGCCGCCCATATAGCAAAGCCTTTTCAGCTCTCTCAACAACCGTTGGGGGACCAAAGGGCTTCGCTCTCCCTCAGGGTAATGACCAATATCACTCGCCTACAACCTGCCACACACAGCTCTCCTCGTGAGGTGAACCTACTTCATGGCCTTTGGGCAAGCCGTTTACCCGAACCTGTACGCACTGCCATACCCGATGTCGA
>NC_090766.1:48473366-48477426 GCF_036898095.1 Palaemon carinicauda | reverse complement strand
TCCCCACTGAGCTATACTCGCTGATGGAGCCCTTGGGGTTACAGCATCTTGCTTACCCATGAAGCTTAGCTATTAATAATAATAATAATAATAATAATAATAATAATAATAATAATAATAATAATAATAATAATAATATGTGGAATGAACCCCCCTCCTTCAGGTTTAATGTGAATATATTTCAATAGAAAATAGGGGACTAGAATGGGAGTGCCAGGTAAGAGAACAAGGTCCGAATTGCAAAAGAAAACAATAAACCCTTATAAGGGCTTCTATTTCTGACAGGTATCATCAAGCGCTGTGAGTGTCTCTCTCGTTCTATACAAGCTGCATTTCTCATTAAATTCTATGAAAAACAAAAGGAATAATTACCCTAACGGCCAACGTCTTTGATGATTCGTGGGTCGAAAGTTCAAGCTCCCCTCGACATCAAAAATGTATTCAATAATGGTCATAACCTCACCGTCCATGTAAACTATGGATGGGGAGTTTGGGGGAGTCTATATGCCTACCAGCTGAGTCATCAGGAGTCACTGACTAGACCTCCCTCGTCCCAGCCTAGCTTGGGTTGAGATGGGTCTAAAGTGCTGATCATCTATATGTATGGTCGGTCTCTAGGATAATGTCCTGTACTTTCCATCTGCCGCTCATGATCTACTTTTAAACCAATAATCATAAATATAATAACAATGCTATTACCACCATAATATTAACATCACTACTCAACTTGAATTTGTAGCAATTATAACATCTCAAACATACACTCGCCCTAATAATAGTACCAGTAATACAAATGAATTTAACAGAGCCAGTTTATATATATTTCAGAATCGTCGCCGGATGATTGGCACTTTGAAATAGTCTCCAATTCCATTACCTGAATAATGACACC
This sequence comes from Palaemon carinicauda, assembly GCF_036898095.1. NCBI lineage: Eukaryota > Metazoa > Arthropoda > Malacostraca > Decapoda > Palaemonidae > Palaemon > Palaemon carinicauda. The sequence goes on along the minus strand of NC_090766.1, from coordinate 48,476,534 downwards.
ACCGAGAAGAATCATCGAGGAATTCTTAAGTTTCTAGCAAACTAATTAGAATATTCGTTACGAACCAAATGTCACCCTCTTGGGTTCTATGTGCACTACCTGAGAGCTACTGTCATCTAGGAGATGCTGTGTTTCGGTCTGAATTAGTGACTAACCGTACGTGTTTCATACAAGCACATACACTGTACAGCTAATGCTTTTTTACCAATTGTGCCAAGTGGCTGTTAGGTACAAACAGAGAGGCGACATGAATGCTAGTAAAGTCTATTCAACAGATAACGAGCTTATATACAAGTAGTTGAGAGCAAGAATGTCACAAAAATTCAGAACAATCTGAAACATGCGATGGAAGGCTTAAACAGGTTTTTCTATTATTAGTGCAGGAGAGAACGATGGATAAAAAAAAAAAAAAACAAAAAAAAAAAAAACAATAGCATTACAGTGTATGAGCGTGTATGAAACACGTGCTAATGTATTTCGCAGTGATCCACAAACAGGTTGTTTTTCTTATTTCCATGGAGGGCATTATTTATCGATGTAGCAGATGACAATAATAATTTTACCATTGTTGCTTGCTACTTTTTTAGAAGGAAGATTTTCTAAACGTTTTTGTTATCAATTAAATCATTGGTTGTTGTTTCTGAAAGGGATGTTGCTGTTGTTGCTGCATCCCAGACCATCCAAGACTGGAAGATGCAAAATACACTGGAAGATGCATTAGCAACTCTCTGGTGGAAATACGAGGTGCCTCACACTGAGGGACCTGGGGGAACCCGACCATAAAATAAGGCAAATAAGGCAATAAGGCAAGTGGTTGTTGATTTGGTTTTAAGGTGGTCGTTGCTGTTGATTTGTATGTGTTTTTTTTGTTGTTGGTTCAAAAGTGGTTGTTGTTGTTGGTTGTGAAGTGGCTGTTTTTTGTTGTTTCTAAATCGGCTGTTGATTTTGTTTCTGAAGTGGTTGCTGTTGTTTCTAATGTGGTTGTTGCTGTTGGTTGGCTGTTTCTGTTGCTTCTTTAGTGGCTGTTGCTGTTGTTTCTGGATTGGCTGTTGTTGCTTCAGAGGAAAATGTCAATTGGAAATGAACCACCATCGAAGTTGTTATGGTCTGTTCTGTAACTGTCATTATTGTTATTACCAGAAGAATCCTGTTAGTAGAATAGTTCACAAATAATTTCTATAGTTATTGTTGTTCTTGAAAAAGTAAAACACACAACTCGTATTTCAAGTTGCTCTTTGTGGATATTGCATATGAAAATAAACCACCGCAATGATAAAAGGTTTCATGCTGAATATTATTTGAAACTGAATAAATAATTAGAACAAAAGAAAGGAAAATATTAAAAAAAACAATGACCAATACAGCAAACTCCATCTCTATTCCCCTCAACTCCCTCAGTAATACGAGCTATATCAGTTCCTCTTCCCCTCACCCTCGCCTTCCCCTTAATACTCTCCTCCTGACGCTATGCTGAAACCTACCCCGGCTTCTGCTAATTGAAGGAACACAACAAAATTATTATAATTTTTACATCACTGTTATGTAAGGAAAAGCAACTATAAGAAATTTCAAGATTGGAAAATGTAAGGGACACACTCATTAAAGGTAAGCTGAGAGAGAGAGAGAGAGAGAGAGAGAGAGAGAGAGAGAGAGAGAGAGAGAGAGAGAGAGAGAGAGAGACTTTCTATTCTATACTCAATTCTTTTTAATGAGGAGCATTTGCACCGACTCGCAGTGGTGCCCTTTTAGCTCGGAAAAAGTTTCCTGCTACCTGATTGGTTAGAATTATCTTGTCCAACTAATCAGCGATCAGGAAACGTTTCCGAGCTAAAGGGGCACCCCTGTGAGTCGGTGCTAATCTGCCTCGCTGAAAAGAATTGACTATAGAATGACATCTAACAGGTGCTATTACAAATTACCACAGAGCTCAGGAAACGTTTCCGAGCTAAAAGGGACCCCTGTGAGTCGGTGCATATCTGCCTCGCTGAAAAGAATTGACTACAGAATGACATCTAACAGGTGCTATTATAAATTACCACAGAGCTCCTTCTCGACGAATGTTTATCTTCATATGACATAATTCCTCCTCTGAGTCTATTGAGAAATAAGAAACTTTTACATTTCTCAGGTGAGGTGGGAGAACTTTCGAATCCCTTATGTGAAAAAAAAAAATTGGGATAAAATTTCCTTACGACAGTCACATTTCTTGACAAAAAAAAAAATAAATAATTGAAAACAATACGATACTTCTAAAGTTTGAAGATACAATTCTGTGTTTAAAGTGGAACTTACACATATCGTACATACATTCATATATATATATATATATATATATATATATATATATATATATATATATATATATATATATATATATATATATATACAGTATATACATATGTATATAATATATATAATATATATAAATATATATATAAGTATATATATATACTGTATATATATATATATATATATATATATATATATATATATATATATATATATATATATATATATATATATATATATAAATATAAATTTGCATATACGTGAATGCGTAAGCAAATAATAGTATATTTGGAGTCGATCAGCTTCGGGAAAAAAATCTATCCAGTGGGCCAGTTGAGCAGTAATGAGTCAAGAGCAAATCTCCCATTAGGGGCAAAGCCAGAATTTAACACCTGAGATAACCTAAATAATATTCCATCTCTCTTATTGAGTTTTTAGTTTGTACCCAAAAATTCTGAAAATCGATGTAGTGAAAATCGATGAAATTAAAATTTCAAAAATCTCGAAAGAACAAGTAATACAATTATATGTTGATCATAATTATGAACAAGTAAAATCTATCAATGAAATCGAATAATGATTAATAATTGATAAAACCAAGTACATGCAAAATATGTAAACGAACGAATGATTAATAAAACAAACAAAGGAAAGTAAAAAAAAAAAAGATATATAAGCAAACTCCTAAACCAAAATTTGTGATTAAAAAATGGGAAAATATTAATAAAAAGACCCCTTATTGAATAAATCGTGTGTCTCAACCTAAACGGGAAAAGAGAGAGAGAGAGAGAGAGAGAGAGAGAGAGAGAGAGAGAGAGAGAGAGAGAGAGAGAGAGAGAGAGACCCCACTTCATTTAACCTTAAGGCATCACCCAATAA